>NC_057880.1:12275285-12575363 GCF_019740435.1 Gambusia affinis
ATTCTGTGATAATATCATAAAATAGAAAGTCACTTTTAGAAAAAGAAATTACTGGGCACATTCTTTATTATCGTGGTATTAATCAAAAGAAACAGCCGCCATGTCTTTTTCCTTTGCCTCACACTCTTGTCCTGTCTGTTCTATGAATAAACTTTAGGTCAACAATTTCTTTGTAGGTTGTTATTACTGTTAGCAGTATAAAAGTTTAAGAAGATGCTGGAAGAAAAGAAGATAAAATGAACATTTTTATAATATTTTTATTCTAATCAAGATTCTCTTTTGAAGGAAAACCACGTTTGAGAATTAGCCTTCTATATATGAGATGTTAAGAAGCGAAACACCAAACCCAGAGGAAAAATAGGCAGTTTTAAACAAAACCAAAAAATAAGTCTTACTTAGTGCTTCACATTCTCAGAATAGCGAGATGAAGCAGATCCAGTACCACTAGAAGGGGAAACACAAGGTACTGTAATCATGATGAAACTGAGGAAACAAGGCAACCACTGCCTTGAAATCATACAAAAACTGTTCAGTGTTCTGCCTCTTTCCATTTAAAATGATGTTTTATTTAAAAACCCATTGTTCAGTCATTTTAAGTGTTCCAATCTCAACAATAATACAAAACCATTGACTTTATGAAATGGTTCTGATTATTTGGAAAAGGTCATTTGTCCTGTCCACAAACTCTGTCACCTAAGTTGAAAATCTCTTCAGTTCCTAAACTGTTACCATAGCCCACTTGGGAGTGTTGCTCTCCTTGTCTTATCTGTAGGTTTAGGTACATTGTGATGTCTTTAGGCATGCAGTTGTGCCATAACCTTTCAACATTCAGAAGATGGTATGAGTAGTGCTCTGTGATATGTTCAAGTCTTAAAATATTACTTTCTATCCAAACTCCCTTTAAAACTTCTTCCTAGCAGAACCTGACATGTCTGCTTGATTTGTATGACGCTGTTTGTTCCTTATAAAAAAAGTTGTCCAATGAATTTTTGAGGCATTTATATAACTTCTGGATTTATTTGAAATTCAGTTACATACAAGTGGACTCGATTAGTTAGATACCTCCTTACAGCATTTTAATGTACTAAATTTTGACGTAAATATGCGTCACAATTTCTAATAAAGAATTGCTATCCTCCACTACAGTTTTGCATTTCTCACTATTGGTCTATCGCATGCCCTGCGACAGACTGGCGACCAGTCCAGGATGAACCCCGCGTCTCGCCCGGAACGTTAGCTGGGGATAGGCACCAGCAACCCTCCCGACCCCATTAGGGACAAAAGGTGTATAGAAAATGGATGGATGGATGGATGGATGGATGGATGGTCTATCACACTACAGAAGAAAAAAGTGGGACAGTGTATTAATATATTTCAGAAGGTCTACATAATTATAACTGCTTGGTCTAGAATTTGCTTTATCCAATGCTGCTGACAAAAATGAAGAAATATCTGATTTGCTCTACAGCTATTTCTCAATCTCTTTATTTTTATTTGAACATGACATTAAATACTTCATGTGTTGTTCTCTCTGCAGGCCCAGCCTTTCTCATAGCTCTTGGGATTGAGACATCTTCACCCCAGTCTCCCTGTATCTCACAGGCACTATCAATTATTCTGCTAAAGAGTGCACTGAGCTGAAAATGGGAGGGGTGGGTGGTGGTGGGGCCAGTTGATGGCTTTTCCCCGAGACACTCAATCTCGCTCCACCTCCCTCACTCCGCACTGTACTCCCACACTTCCTAACATGACCTTCTGAAACGCTGTTTTTCATTTCTGTGCCGTGTTGACAACAGGAACACGCACAGGCACACAGCTTTTAGCCCCTTTAATAAAGAGGAACCAATCACTTCGAGGAGCTGATGTAGGTGGCAAGAGAACTTTTCCATCAGTGTTTATAGGGCAAACAGTTATCAGTGGTGACCATGGTAAATCAATGAAAAAAACCTCCAAAAAAGCTTAAATAAAACAACTGAACTTGAAGAGTATTCTTTTTAAACAATTACTGATGATATATTTCAAAAAGTAGCAAAATACAATACAAGTTTCCTGCTCATATATAATAGCCACCTTCCTACAATAAAGGCCTAAGTCTTTTTTTTTTTTGACAAAAAACTATTTGTCTTTCTGCCAAAAACATGTTATGGAAAGAAAGAGAGGGTGCTTTGTTTTTTTTCCCAAAAAAAATGACTAGGCAGGTGACTTTAGGCACTCAACAGTTACTAGTGTCACCTTGGCCTGTATGATGGCTTTAAGGTAAATTGACTGGTTGGAAAATAAGTATTTATAAAATACCAGCCCTTGGCTGGTTCATAAATGAGCGTCACCAATTGATTCTGAATTTAAGATGGCGATGAAGAATAAATGTTCTCAATTGGGTGAATGGACTGCAGGTGTGATGATGTCACATCCGGAATTAGCTTCACATCAAAGAAAAGAGCAGCTGTGTAAGTCTTTACCAGGCTCTTTAAGTCCCACATGGAGGTTGAAGTGAAAAAAATTCAATTGTTAATGTTTGGATGAGTGCTTGCAGCGCCTTTTGGCCTACGGCAGCTCGCACAGACCAAACTATGTTGTAAACACTTCAGACCAAGAGGTGGCCACTGTCTAAGCATTAGCAAACACAACATCTTTACAAGAACTATGCGAACATATTTTTATGTAGGTTAGTGAGAGAAAAGAAAGTCAAAATAGACAAAATATGCTTATTATGCAGGACTAAAAGACTCTTAGTTAACATATTTACAAATCAAATTTGAGTTAAACCCAAACACCTAGCATGGCATCATATTAGCGTGACAACAAATGTAAATTAAATATTGTCAAATTCATATTAATTCAAAATTCTTCAAACCCAAAGCTATTTTGATAAATGAACTGAACTAAATGCACTGTTTGATAGTTAGGATCACTGGGAATATATGTGTGATTGAACTGAAATTACTTGTTTTTAAAGTGCCTTCAGACGACATTGTTAATTGGCGCTTAAATAAACTGACTTAAATGGAATAAAGCATTATATGCTGAATGCCATAATCAAGAGAAATAAATGATTGGAAAATAAATGGTGGAAATCCATGTGTGTGATAAATGTATAAACATTTCTTTTTTAAAATTTAATTAAATTCTTTCTTGTTTACTCTTCTTTCTGATTTCTTATTTTGTTATCTAATATAATGCACCTCTGATGATATCAGTTTGATCAGATTTCAATGAATTAACAGCGCCCTCTAGAGGTATCATCACAACATCTAACAAGAAAATTGCTGTATAAAATTTAATTAGAAGCTGAAACCAGGCGTTCTGACACATTTTAGATTTGTGTCACTCAAGACATCTCAAAGGCAGAAAAGACTTGTTTAACAAAATGTTCCTTATGTTCTTTCATGTAAACTGACAAGTCATTTAGTCACCCAGTATTTTCTGTAGGGTGGTGGGCCCATACTGGAAGAGGTTGTTGACCATGATGACAGCAGCTTACATCACAGATATAATTTCCTGGTATGCTGTAAACGGAAACTTTGAGCAACTGCTTCCACATGATAGACAATCCACTATATATGGTGATTTTTGGGTTTGTTTTTTTCCCTATGGCTTTTTTTCTCATAAACAAGTTTGCATGAATTATTCAGCCTTTTTAAATTTAAAGTCATGCATTCTATTTTTAAGTCTTACATGAAGAGTTTCCACTTCCAGCTCAACTTTTCAACTTTGAAATGACAGGGAAACATTGAGTAATTAGAAAAAGAGGAACTTCCAGTTTCCAGAAATACATGGGGTCTGACTAATGGCAGGTACTAGAATTCATCCACCCTTATCTAAATTGAAACAGTCACACCCTTTGACTAAAAATATATGTATTTTTACTTACTTTGTAAAAATTTCCAAGTTTTAATTTCTTAAAACATGTGGTGGTAAATAGCATCAAGATTAATCTGTTAGGTTGATCTCAGTACAGAGGACTATTAAACTGTTCTATTTAATGTAAATGATCAAATAAATAAACAAGACGCTAAGACATATCCAAAACCTCTGCAGCTTGTTCTTTCGATATAAAATTTTAGAATTGAAAGTAAAAATGAAAACTAGCTACAAATGGAAAGACAGAACTATAAGGAAAAAATGTAAACTTAATGTTGGTAATAAGGTCTTATAAAGCTATTTTAGATGTGAATGTTTCTACATCAGCGGACTTTACTAGAAGATGAACACATTTGTCTCCCACTGCACTTTTTTTTTCTAATTTTAATGTGACCACAGTAAAACATACTAAGAAATCCAAACTGCTGAGTCCCATTTTTGTATTCAATTGAACAGAAAAGTTCTCAGACGTCCACCAAACTTCAGCTGTGACAAATAATATATTAGACAACAGGAAGCTGGTTGACCAGTCATCCTTATCACACAATGCTCACATTTCCTGCTTCTGGGTTTCTGTGGCTTTCACAAACACACACATGGTGATAGAGAGGGGGCGAGAGAGAGAGAGAGAGAGCGATATAGACAGACAGAGAGAGAGAGAGAGGAGGGCAGCAGAGGGAGTAGGTTAAATGGATATGAAATGCTTTTGACAGTCACTAAAAAGTGACAAGTTGCAGCAGACAGCAGCAAAGAGCCCAATAATGGAGCCACAAGAGATCAGAGAGGGATATCTTGTTAAAAAGGTAAGAACATCGACATAAAAATACACTTCACTTCCTAATGTGTTGTATACTTCGGTCTACCACTAACATAAACTTTTATTAAGAATTATTTTCAGACACTAGACAGGTATCGTAACACTAAAACTTCAAGCTTCATTTTGGTCCCACTAAAAGTAAATATAAACGTTTAGCCTTGAGGTTCAAACAATGCACTGTTGTTTCAGAGAAAGAAAAATAACATGTGAGTCGTACGCTTTATGCATATATTTCTATCGTACCAATACAGGCTTTCATATTAAGAAATGACAACAGCAATTATGAAAAACCAAACAACCATTATATTGAAGATATAGCTGTGTACACAAAAGCACTGGGAATGCATACTGAATGTTGTAGCTTTGCTTAGACCAACATTTGAATAGAGGAACAGATGTCACAAAGTCCCAGCACAACACAGAAATGCACACTTCTGTTCTGCAGGCAAAACAGAAGCCGAAGTTCCTATTAGAGCTGAAAGTAAAACATGAAATACCCCTCTGGTGTTTTTAGGTTTACTCTGCACTGTTGCATCCAAAGAGGAGAACTTCGTAATCAAACTATGCAATATGTACGAGTCGAGTAAAATCCACAATAACACAGCAGAGCTACGTTTGACCAGTGATTTTTTATTTCAGGTAGTAAATCATTCCACAGTTGTGTTGCTCTTACTGCAAATGAACACATTGAGGTTGTTGTTTTTTTTTAACACTGCCTACGCCCATATGTTTCTCTTCACTTTGAGCAAGGTGTGAATTTTGCTCTCGACCCAACTAAAATGTCAAACAGAGGTGGAGTTTTCACTTTATGAGCTTTTTGGTTGCATGGAGTCAGAAAAATATTATTTCCCTGATTTCATCAGCATGTGTTTCTTTCATTAGTTGCATTTCATTTTTAAGTAATTTAAAGCTGTGTCAGTTTAATTTCAATTCAACATTTGTTTGAAAACTTTTATCTGAAATGTAAATTAGTGACTGGTGTCACTTATTGTTTAAATGAAAGTATACGGATTAGAAAATCACTCCCTTCATGACAAAACTATTGTGCAAGCAGGTGATTAAAGCACGCGTCGGGGCGTGCTGTGGTGGTGTAGGGGATAGCACGACCCACATTTGGAGGCCTTCAGTCCTCGACGCGGCCGTCGCGGGTTCGGTTCCCGGACCCCGCGACATTTGCCACATGTCTTCCCCCCTCTCTCTCCCGCTTTCCTGTCAGCCTACTGTCATATAAGGGACACTAGAGCCCACAAAAAGACCCCCTGGTGGGGAGAGAAAAAAAAAAATAAAAGCACGAGTCTTTATTTAATTGTAGAAATTAAGGCAGGCTCCTGGTGCTTGCTCAAACAAATAAAATTCTTAAACTCTAATGGAAAATGTTCAAGCAATACAGAAAAGTTATATTATTCCATCCATCTTCTAGAACTGTTTAATCCATGCAGGGTCTGTGGGGCTGGAGCCTATCTCCAGCAGTCAACAGGTGAGAGGTGGGATACGCAGCCTGTCAGGGCAACACACAGACAACCATGCATGTACAATGTCAGATCTTAAGGCAACTTAAAATGGTCTGTTAACCCAACATGTCTTGGGAGTGCATATGAAAACCAAATAAATATGTACTGTGTGAGAGAGACAGGAAGTCTCACATACATGTGAAGATTATGCAAACTACCTCCAGAGACACCCTTGTCAAAGATGTGAATTTAAGGTTTACTTCCTGTGAGGCAGCAGTGCTAAACAACTATGAATTAGTATCAAAGTGTCAGGAGGAAGACTGATGAGCCTTGCCTGATATATGAACAGTCTGTGCAAAGAGTCTTACATCCTCAACTGACAATCAAATTTAACACACAAATGTCCTGAACGGGCTAAAAATATTGCAAACTTTATAAAATATAGCTATTTTCTCTTTCTTTCTTTTTTCTCTTCCTGGTTGTCTAGAGTTTTGTACCAAGAGAATGATTAATCCAGTCGATTAATGATAAGAGTGCCGTCTGTCTAGAATGCAAAACTGACCACGTGTTCCTGTGTACTTGATTTCACAGGAATATGTGTTTTGTGATTTCACAAACGTGTTTTGTGATTTCACAAACGTGTTTTGTGATTTCACAAACGTGTTTTGTGATTTCACAAACGTGTTTTGTGATTTCACAAACGTGTTTGTGATTTAAATTAAGTGAACTTAATTTAACTAACAGAAGTACAAATTTTCATGAAAGTACAGGAATGCTACCAAGTATCATTATCACAGCGAAGGATCTATTTTACACGTGTTAAATACCACAATTGTTTAAGTATTTTCTAAGCAATATGCATTTTAGAAAAACAAATCTGCCTGTAAAAAACCCCCCCAAAAAAACAACATTTTTTGTTCTATTAGAGAACAAGGAAAAGAGAAGGCTGCAAACCTGAAATGATTAGTCTAAATCCTAACTGGAAGAAAAACAATATAACATTTATAAACAACGCTATCATTGCAAGACTCTCCCTGCACACTCTATCTGAACCTGTAAGTCTATGTACTACGTTGAAAAAGAAAAGAATTCTGTCAAAAGCAAAAAGTATGATCCACCAGCTTTTGTGAGTTGACGGGCAGAATAGGAAGCAAGAAGCATGCCGACAAAGTTGTGCTAAAACAGAGATTAAAGCATTTACTTCAAACACAACACACCTCACGAACAGCTCCATCCTTTGTCAGTGCTTTTGCACTTTTTGCTCAAGGCTTCCTGTTGTATTAAACAATCCTCAGGGTACAGTGCTGAACTCCTGGAGTGCAGTGTGGGTGGTGTTGTCAGAAGATGGTTTGGATTACTATAAAAAGAAAACAGATCACTCACCGAAAGGGATGATCCCACTGAAAGGAGCAACCCTCATCAGTCCCTGTCAAGATTTTAACAAGAGAACGGTAAGAAATTGTCAAATATCATCAGCTACAATCTAAAATGAGGGCAGCGGGATTAGACCTGTGAGAATAATCATTATCACCGTTTAGCATTGTGAAAATTGAGACGTTTAGTCATTTAGTCAAGCTACTATTTGCATTAGCTGATTATTTTCCTTTTTTGTAGAATAAAATGTTCAATCGAGAGAACCCTGAATCTTGAAAAGTGTAGCTAACAGAACTTGCTTGATTTAGCTGGTCTTCAAGATCACTACAGAGAGGAAACAAGATCACTTCTTTCAAGCCTCGCATGTGGAGGAGAGAGAACTTTGGGTCAAGGACATTAGGAGAACCTTGTCCTGCTTGAAAGATGGGAAAAAGTTTGCTAGAAAGTCCACCAGACGCTCTATTCGCCTGCCAGAAACAGTCAACCTTGCGTAAGTAATATCAAATCTTGTCTTTTTCAGAATAATTAATCAGAATGACAAAATGAGTGGTAGTTATTATGGAAAAAGATGAGATATTTACTGCAGTAAAAGTACTTGATGTCAGTAAATAGAGCTAAGTTGCTAATTCGATACTGTGCCTTCAAAAAGTATTCATATTGCTTGAATGCTTTAGTTGTTGTAACCTCTAGCTTTATTGTATTTATTTTGGATTTTATGTGGTAGGGCAAAAGAAAGTAGCGTATGCTCTACTTTGTGTTGATCTAAAGCATGAGATATCTTATGTTGTCAGCTGAAACATAAGAAAAAGTTTTGGAAAAGGTCAATGAGGATTAAATCACTTTTCAAGGCATTTTTAGAACAATATAGGCTCTCTTAAAGTATACAAATATAATAATACCTGCAGCCTGACTGGCTTAGCTTCACTGCTTAATCATTTGATGCTTAAATGTTTCAGATTATGAGAACTGAAGGTGAAGGTCACTGAGCTGTGAAGTGCTCGTGGGTATTGACGGAAACTGTAATAATAATAATAATCCTGGTTGTGTTTTCCTAGTGAGCTGTATGCGCTGATGAAAGACCAGGACGACGGAGTGAAGGAGTTAAAACTTGAGCAAGATAATCAAATTTTCAACCACTGCTTCACTGGTATTGAATTCTAAGTTATTTGGATGTTACCATAGGTGTGCAGGAAGGTTTATTTCTGTTCTTGACCCTTTTTCACAGATTCCTTATTTTTGGCATAGGTGCGACGGTAGTAGAGTGGCTGATTTCAAAAGGGAAGGCAAGAAATAGGCCTGAGGCACTCATGTTAGCAACGGGGCTTCTGACCGAGGGCTTTCTCCAGCCTGCAGATGACCTGTCAAAGGAGGGGGTGGAAGGCGGAGAAAATATAACCTTCTTAGATCAAACAACAGCTCTCTACTACTTTGTGAGTTCAGCTCCGGAAAACATACTAACAAAAACATGTGTTTATTTAAACAATGTATGGATTCTATGATTTATTTTTTGTGTGTGTGTGCGTGTGTGTGTGTGTGTGACAGATAAACACAACATACTGTATAGCATGACATTGAAATGTCATGCTATACAGTATGTACAGTATAGCATGCGAGGCTTGTACAGTATGTCATGCTATACATACAGCATGACATACAGTATGTATGTCATACATACTTGCAGCAGATCATTGCAGCATCTGCTGCAATGATGCATGGTTTTCAAAATTTATTTGCAAAAAAATATTCAAAAATTGTAGCATGCACTTTGTATTCAGCACCTCTTATTTTAAAAGTTCCCACCCACCCCGATCAGGACGATTAAGGAACACACCAGATAGACAAAGGAATTAAATTGTGCAGAAGCTTTAATGCAGGGTTGTGTCATAAACTAATATCCAAAGCTTTCACATGTCTTATGGTGTTCAATCTGTCTTCCAAAAATGGAAAGAATGTGGAACAACTGCATTTAGCCTGGCAAAGAGAGTGATTGTCAGAGAAGCCAAGAGGCCTAAGATAACTCTGGTAGAGCTGCAGAGCTCAGGTGGAAGAATCTGTTAACAGGGACAACTCTTAGTCAAACACTGCAAATCTAGACTTTGCCAGAAGGGAAGTCCTGAAAGAAAATCTGTTAGAGATTCCAAAAGATTATAATGGATGTTCTCTTTTCAGCAAGACAGTAACCTTAGAACTACAGTCAGAGTTACTATGGGAACAGCTTATAGCTAATGGCCCTGACCACAATCCAAACACACCAAAATTTCTGACTGACAGTCTCATATTAAGTCACGATGATAGTTATTTGCACATTTGGTAATAACTTGAAAAAATGTGAAAAAATAAAATAAAATTTGAGGCAGTGTGAATACCTTTGCCAGGGACTGCTCACATCGTGGGTAAGATGTATGTCCATCTTTGTCCTTTCAGACAGACAGTGGGTTCTTCTGTGAAGGCTACTCCAGTGACGAAGATGTTCTGCTGAAGGACGAATTCAGGGGAAACATTATAAAACAAGGCTGCTTGCTCAAACAGGTGAACTGTTGGCACAACAAAACCTGACTGCCACTGTTCAATATTCCCTTGGTGGAAAACATCTTTCATAAACATTTCAAACACATAAAAACGGTTCCAGTTACTGAAAAAGGAACTTAGTTTTGCATTCAAATTTCTCAGGGTTAAATTTAGCATTTTGATATTATGTATTATTAACTTCATTGTCTAATCACTATTTATTTTATCATAGGGACACAGAAGAAAGAACTGGAAGGTACGAAAGTTCATACTTCGAGATGACCCCGCTTATATGCACTATTATGATCCTTCAAAGGTAAATGTCTTGGTACGATCTATGCTGCGTAAGCTCAAATTTTGCCCAGAATGAAACTATTTTTTTCTCCTTCCTTATTGTCAGGGCGATGACCCTCTAGGCTCAATACATCTCAGAGGAGCCGTGGTTACAGCTGTAGAGTACGTGCCTGACGGTGGGTGATGCATTTTAGTGTCGGGATGTAAATATAGCTTTTCAACTGTGACAAAAAAAACAAACAACAAAAAAAAACAGAACTCAAGTGTGGTGTCAGTATAGTATAGATTTTTTTACTTATCCATTTTAACTCCTCTTTTGTTTCTATCATTTCCTGGTTCCAGCCAAGAAGTACGACGTTGATGGCAACCTCTTTGAGATTATCACGTCAGATGAGACTCACTATTTCCTGCAAGCTGCAACATCTGAGGAAAGAAAGGAGTGGATCAAAGCAATACAGACGGTGTCAAAAAGTGGAAAGTAATGAAAGCAGTGAAGCAACAGGGGAATATCTGTCAACCACAGCTGCATCGAAACTGATGTACTACTTTTACTTTTACTTTTATGTTCTTGTCTTTCATTGTGAAGCAAGTAGTGAATTTTACTTTTATGCACACATTATATTTATGTTTCTTTATGCTAAATTCATGACAATTTAAATAGGAGAAAAAAATTCCTGCAGAAGTACTATCTATTAATACCCGATGAATATTTTTGAAAAGCACTGTATGTGTTTGCATAACTTAGAACTACAAGTTAAATGGACACAGGCTTTTGTTTGTGGAGATGCATATCTCTGTCCTTTACACGAAATATTTAAATAAGCTGGTTTGCAGAGCAGTGAAGCAAGTTTTTTTTTTTTTTGTTTGTGTGTTTTTGTTTTTTTTCTAAACCAGTTTCACACCTACAAAAATAATTGCCTCAATTTAAATTTGCATGCAAATACAGTAAAAGGTACTTCTTTGGAACAACAAACTGTTTTAACCTATTTAGATGTATTATTAACTCAGACTAGTTTTGCTTCCTCTTTGTTCAGTTTCTAAAGTCTGAGATAGTTGCTGTTATCATACAAATGCTGAGCTTCTGGGTGTGAACAAAGTCTGAGTTGCATTGTGTCTTCACTGTTGCACAACCACTTTGTAGCAGTGGATGCTTGCTGCATTTGTGTGACAGTTTATCAGCCACAAAAATGACTAGTTTGAGCTGGGGTGTGACTAGATGGAAAAAACAAAGCACAGCAGAGAAGACAACTTATTTCAACTGTAGGTTTAAGGGCAGCTCAAAGTTGTTGTAATGTAAGTATAGAATATGAAAAATAAGCAGTGCATATCTGTTGCCTGTCCTGTAAGATTTGAACATTATTAGTCACGTGACCTTTCTAAATTTATCTATGAACTCTAAAGCCTATTTTTTGAACAATAATCCCACATCAAACTAAGTACATCAGGGGTGTACTGAGTTTAAAATACAACTGTTTGCCTATTTGTGCTTTTCTTTTTGAAGCGAGTGACTAAATGCTTTGAACACACAATAAAGTAGCAATATTTATTTAAATTAAATCCACATATAATTTCTGTTAGAGGTGACTGATTTCTTTTGCTGGCGTTAGTTTTAACCACATCTTTTGTGAAGAATTCATGGTGGTTCAAGAAGGCATGTAAAATGTTTTGAACAACATTGTCACGTCTATGCAGTCAGACTCACTGACACCTAACACCCACTGATTTTCTCAGATAGTGTTTCAGCTTTGTGTCAAAATGCTCTTGATTACAGACTGCTAAAGCACACAGTGCAGGCTGTGTATCAGACCGCTGACAGTAAGCAAATAATACAGAAGTCTGATATATCATATAATTGGAACCCTGGGATTGAGTGGTTTGCAAAGACTTTTTCAACATTTGGCTGTACAAAACAAAGCGAAAACAAAAGCAATGCATCTCTGTGAACATCTTGGAGGCTGCAGTGACAATTACTAACGCTGTTGATTTTATTGCTCATTCAAATTTATTGCTTTCTGTATGAAAATTACTAAAATGAATAAAAATAAGAAAAACTGTGCACATCATTATTTTTACACTATTACTGATTTTTAACACAATGAAAACAAATTAGCACAATCATGATGCAAAGCTCATGCTCACATGCTTGTATAAGTTTTATATTATCTTGAAAAACTTTGAATCCAGTAATTTGTTTTTATTTCAGGCAGTAAATCATTCCACAGTTATGTTGCTCTCACTGCAAATGCACCATGGTAACTTACAGCAGATTTTTAAATCTAATGTTTACAATAGGTTTGCAAAAACTCCGTGGTCTATCATTTATATCGTCACAGTTAACAAAAGTCAGTTTAAAATTGCACATATGTACTGCTTCAACAATCCATAATAAAGAAAATAAAAACATGCTTATTTCTTAACTATTTGATGCAGAAAATGGGTTAAAATTGTTCTATTAACCAGGTGTGCATGTTTGTGTAATATCTGCTAGCAGGAGACAGGACTGTACATGAAAACGGGTCTACGAACACAAAGACTTCACCAAAACTGTCAGCAGATGGCAGTATTACCCCATGATGATTACTGAAAGTAGTTAAGGTTCTTTCTTTGGTTCTTTGTTTTATTGTTTCTTGTTTCATGGAAACCCTGTGTGTAACCTGTTTTGTTTCCAGCTATTTGCACAAACGTTCGTGGTGCATTTGTATCCTAAAGCAAAACATGAAACTCGATGCAGGAATCTATATGAAAAAAGTAAATAAGTATATTACAAATTACCAGGTTAAAGCTGTACCACGTAACTTAGATATAAATATTTTATCGTATTTATTGAAACTGTCACAATGTCATGAAAGTATATGAGAGAGATATTCTGTGAAAAAAACTCAAGCTCCTTTTGACCTTCTAGTCCTACTACTATCTACAGAAATATAGAAGCAACCTGTCAAAGCAAGGAGGAGTGTCTTAGTGTTACAGGTCTTGTGTCAGGACTGCTATACCAGTGTCGATGACAATCTGAAGAATAATAAAAGATAAATCGGGAATTACGACCGAAACGCTGCCTTTAGGATCCACATTGCATTTGTCGCAAACCGGAACTCCTCCCCAAAACCAACCCTGAAGCAACTCCCCCAAACAAAGGTTCCGCCTCGCCACCACTTCTCCCATCCCAACTTCAGGAAAGCACTATAAATGCAGGCAGATTAACATGCCGCACTGCAATAATTAATAATAATAATAATAATAATAATAATAATAATAATAATAATAATAATAATAATAATTTGTTTATTTAAAAAAATAAGATAAACTCTACATGAAAATACTTCAGAACTATAAAACAACTAAAATAATGCGGTGACATTTTTAGTCATCCACTTGTATACGCTTACGCTGTGCTAATGGCAGAAAAACAATACAGCATTACAGAAAAATAAATTTCCCTTGTATTTACAAAGAAATCTCCTCAGGAAGATGCTATCAACCTCCTCCCTGAGTTTCTCAGAACATATTGAAATGGCTGATGCAAACACGTGCTGAGTGAGACAAAATGTTCTTGGCTTGCCTGATGGTCGTCTGTTCAAAGAGATGTTTCTGGGAGAGTAGGTCAGAAGTAATAATAATCTTGCCTGCCATCGATACCAGACTAAACTGGGAAGTTTCCAAATCAACCCAGTTATACTTCCTGAAAATGGACCTGTACAAAAATACAATATTTTTAGAAACACCAAACAATCAGAGGTGTCTAAGAAAATACCTTTGCTCAAACACTTGCTGTATGTGTGCGTCAGCTAAGATCGCTATTATCCATATGAACACCTAAGTATTTACAGGAGGATTGGTGTTCATGTGTAAAACTACATTGTACATATTAATACAAAAATATTTCCAAAATCCTTGGCACACTGTTGCATGCCTGCCTTCTATATTTCATTTGCCTTAGCAAGACATACCATCATGGGTAAGTAATGTTCTTAAATTGTCTTGCTATGCATTTTGAACAATATGATGCTGTTTCATTAATGAAGAAGCCAAGCTGGCATTGATTTTTATGACATGTCAAACATGTCCTCTTCACACGTGTGTACACACATGTGCACATGTACACAAATGCTATAGAATCTGCACACCTGTAACTCTAATATGTAATTTATGAGTCTTTATTTAAACTTTTACATGAACATTATTGATCAAATACTTCTCTGGAGAGGATTATGGCACAATATGAGTATAAAATCAAAATAAAATTCATGATTTTCTGTCACTGTTGCTTCCCCTTTGTAAGTCTGTAGGCAAAGTGAGGGCAAGGAAATACACTTTCCTTGTATTAAATGATCCCAGAAAATCAGGTTTTGACAAACTAGATCTTATTCAAACACTGAATCGATTTATTTGTTGCAAAGACTTTAAATTGATAGAATGTGCTATATAAATTAACAATAAAAATAATTTAGCTTATCTAATAAACAAAAGACTTAGAACCTTCAGTGTTACAAAAAGTGTTTGTTCACTTTTAGTATAATATTCCCAATATTATGTTAGTAGTGGTTCATGTTATATATTAAATGATGATTGAAATGTAATTACTTGCTACATAGCAAAACCTTTATTTTTTATATAGAAATAATTTACAGTTTCCATAACAATAACTCAAGATACACAGATATGAAATGGCAAACTCTTTCTTGCTCTAAGCCTGCAGGGGTGCTCAATGCAAACAGAATTTAAAAGCAGCCAGTTTTGACATGGTGAAGCTACTTGATGTCTCTGAAAAGTTCAGGCTGCTTTCACATTCAACTTTTAACTGGATCATGATGTAGCACATGAATGAAGGCGTTTGTGGTGTCAGTTGTTCAGTTTCAAAGAATCCAATTGAAATAATGACAAGTTGTATCATTGGTCCTCACTTAAAAAGGATTTTTTTTTTTTTAAATGATTTTTAAGTGAGGCTGTGCTCTTTTAGTATAACTTTCTATCTGAATAGTGAATGTTTCGTCGTGCTGTATGCTCTTCATTCGTACCCTATAATATATATATATATATATATATATATATATATATATATATATATATATATATATATATATATATATATATATTAAGGCATAATCTATATAGTAGTTGTGTAATAGTTAAAGTATTACACAATTGCAGACAATTTCTGCAACTAAAAAATCTGCCAGCAGAGGTTTATATTCCTATTGTTGTTTAAACAATGCCAGCTCTTACTGTAAAAAAGTACAGGTGCTTCAGAGGCTGCTATCAAAAGGCTGATCAAAGAAAACATTTATCTATAAATAATCCTTTGAGATTTTCAACAATTAAAAAAAAAAAAAAAATCAATGAGTCAGAGTGACAACCTGTCAAAGCGCCTGGACAACAAAAAGAAAAAGGAAAAAAATGTGGTATTATATTGATTAGAATTATAGAAAATGCTGACTGAGTATGTGAGACGAGAAACTGGAAGCTTTTTGTCACAGACAGCAAATGCATTTTTTACCTAACTGCTTTTATGCGAGGGTTCATGTAATAATAATTATTTTCATGGACTTGGAGGTGGAGGCTGGGGATTATGGTGACAAGGATACACAGTGACAAGCACAGAATGAATTGTTCATTAAGAAAAAAAGTCACATTCTCATTTAAGAAAAGGAAGACTATATATATATAAATTTCCCCACAGCAATCTAAGAACATTTAGCAAAAGTAGAACAAAGATGAGCAGTAACATCTTATAAATGTCAAAAGGAGTTTTCTGAGCAGGATTGTGCTGACAATAAAATTGGTCAGCTATGTAACAAATGTTTTTGCTATGTCTGTCATTTTACTCTCTGAGGTGTATGATTAACCAATTTACTTCTCTGTTCTTAGATGAACTTAAACACTAAAGGCTTACAAAATAAGCAGCATTTAACTTAATGCAATAACATTACATGTAAATGGTGTGCTCTGTTTCAATCAAAACTACAAAAATAAATAAACTGCGTACATTGAAGATCAGTGTTATTCCATTATATGTGTCCAGAATTATCTTCTGGACAGGCTTTAAATCAGAGCTTTAGATTTTTCGCCTTCAGTCTGCAGGTGTTAATGTCATTTCAAGAATTTCTTGTTACACCAACTTCAACTGCTTCTATGAAATGTTTACAAAAGCAAACAAAAAATCATTTACAAGGCTACAGATAATCAAACGCTTATTTTAATTTTAATCTGAAACAAGCAAAGCCACCTAAAAATAAGAAAAAAAATAATTAACTTAAAAAGTATAATGTGTTGGTGATTTTAAGATTCATGATATACATTTAAACATTTAAAAAGCACAACCAGAAAAACCATTGGTTTTGAGTCTTAAAATATTTATTAATGCAAACCAACAATATTTTTTATAGAAGCGATGTAGTATAATAAGAATAACTAATGAGGAGCAGTTTAATTGATATTTTTAATGTACTGAAAAAAAAAACAATAGAAAGTGTTTTTGGTGGGTTTTTCTAGTTATCAGTTTGACAATATGTAGAACAAACCATACAAAACCATTTCCATTTAAAACGTGACCTAGCATAATAATATTACAAACAAAGCAGGTACAAGGATTACAAAGCTTGGGGACATAAAAGGATCAGTAACAATCAAGTTCTTCAGTATTTTTATTTATTTTATTTTTTTTGCTACAGTTACAATAATATTTTAAAGTGCTAAATGTATAGCCACAGAATGAATAAAACAATTTCATTGTTAGATAAAATTTTGACTTGCTGACAATCCATGCCAACCAAAGACATGGACTGCACTTATGGACCTGTCTTGTCATTACTTAAAGCTCTTCACAACACAACCCACATTCTTTGTACACAACTTATTGATCTATAAATATTTTGTTTACAAACAAAGGGCTTGCTATTCCTTTTGTGCTATGTAGTTATTTGTGCCTTTTCATATACTTGCTGACCACTAAACATCTTGACACTAGATTCACACTACAATGCAGATTATCTTACCCAGAAAATGTTTTGAAGTGGGAAGCATTTTCATATCGACAAACTACACTGCTGAGTCACTGCTGCTCCAAGGGACTGTTTTGAACTTAGCTTTTTCTGAACTATGAGGTTAAAACTCAGAATAATGACATGCAACGTCATTGAATTTGTATAAAAGCAATCAAATGCTTAACTGTATCATCAAAGTTTACTATAATCAGCTTAGGTGGATGCATTCAATCTCTTCAGTTACTGGCATGGAGGAGGCTCTTATGTACATTTCTTCTGCACTTTTATCAGAGACATAAGTTGACCTCCACCGTAGCAGGACAATTTTCTTTAGATACTTCACAGTGTTATTCTTGACGCTGACAAAGCAGAATGTGTTGATCATGCTGTTGCTCATCGCAATGCACTCAACAATGTAGAAAGCCACCAGGGAGTGTCTCTGACGAGAGATGAATGTTGGATGGAAGTCTCGTAGGATGGTGAAGCCATAGTACGGTGTCCAGCACAGGATGTACGCAGCTAAAATTCCAATGAGGACCACAACAGTTTTGCGACGACAACGTAATCTCTTCCTTATCTGTTCAGTCTGAAACCCTGGGACATTTTTGAACAGTTCACGGGAAATGCAGGCATAACACAATGACATGACAACAACGGGGCCAACAAACTCCACAGCAAAAACAAACAGAAAGTAGGATCGATAGTAGGTCTGATAGTCCACAGGCCATATTTGGGCACAGAAGACTTTGTGAGTGGTATCACCATGAAGGTATGTTGTTACAGACGCAAAATAGGCAGAAGGAATTGATATCAAAATGGGAACTATCCAGACTCCAATTATTAGGAAATAGGCTGTCTGAAACTTCAAGCGAGGCCTCAAAGGATGTACGATGGCCATGTACCTATAAGAATAGAGAGACAATGTTGTATCATTCATAAGACAGGAAATATATCTGTGAAATCAATGGTCTTGATTTTTGGTAGCAAAGCTATCCGGCACCATGAAAAGTATTTGACCCTTACAGATTCCTTCTTGTCCTCTTTGTCACTTAAATGATTTCATTTTTAAACAAACTTTAATGTCAGACAGCAATTATCTAGTTAAATGCACAAAAATAATAACTTATATGATTTAAGGGTGAAATTATTTGGGCTTGTGGGAAAAAGTTAACCTCCCCTTTTTAAAACTTAACTGGTTTAGCACACCTGAGTTTATTTTCTCTAGCCACATTCAGGCTTAATTACTGCTACATCTGTTCTCAATCAAGACATCTCTTAAATAAGACCTGCCTATTTAAGTGGCTTGTGATTACAAAAAACTGTAATTGTAAGAAGGAACAATAAAATGAATAAGCAAGAGGAAGTATGGAGAAATACTTTGAGGATTGGGCATACAAGCTTAAATAGTGGTCTAAACATTACAGGGAAACATTCATAATTGGCTTGTTCTCATTGTGGAGAAATACATGGTGTTGAACATGTTTTGATAAAATGTAGAAAATATGGAAGAGAAAGAAGGGAAATAGAATGTCCTAGTTATCATCCAGACCTAACTCAAATCCAAATGTATGTCTAGAGCTGGATGATATTTGTCTGCAGATGCTCTTCTAGCAGCTACTTCACAAAGAGCAAGGTGACAAAACGAACTCACAAGATTTTCATGGTATCCTGTTGCAAATGAAGCAAAAATTGTCTACAGAGTTTTCAAAAATGTAGACAGAGTAGAAATGCACAAAACATTTTTGATATTTGAAGGTTTTTGAATTTTGGCATAATTACTGCTGCAAGTGTGTTGGTCTGTCACATAAAGTCCCGATTCACATTGATAAAATGTGAAATGTTCAAGGAGTATAGACACATTTTCAATGTGTGTGTGTATGTATAACATAGAAATTGCTCCTTTTAACAGCCAGAATGAGCAATATCCCTGGTAAACTTATCTGTGTTTAAACAAGGGTTATGCCCTTGTTTGTTTCCTTACTTGTTTAAAGCTGTATTCAAATGTTGGCAGCCCAGTTTCTGACACAAGGGGACAGAAACTTGTGTCCCCTCTAAAATAATAATATATTCCTTATTTTAGAGCTCATCAGATATCTTCTCTATGTCTTAATTAGATTTAGTAAGATAAAAACGTTAATGTTTTTTTTTTTTATTTAAAAATAAATTGCAAGGCAACGACAACACCATGTCTGTTACTATACAAACTCTTAGTTTGTGAATGGTCTTGAAAAGCAATCATAGCAGGTAGACTGTTGGGTAATGCATTTAAACATTGGCATTGTAAACAAACACAACACATAAACAGAAAATTTAAAGCATCATCATACCTGTCAAATGCAATAGCCAGCAGCGCGTTTGTGGACACGTAAAGCGACACAGTACGGAGGTAGTTCACAGAGGCACACAACACCAGTCCGTGGTCCCACGAAAGCTGTTTTACCACATAGTAGTCCACCAGAAAGGGACAGCAAACAACTGCCACAATAAAGTCTGAGATAGCCAGATTAGCAATGAGCAGGTTGGTTAGATTACGGAGTTTTTTGTAGCGTGTCAGGGTGGCAATGAATATGAAGTTCCCGAGACCACACACAAGCATGATACACACTAGGACAATACCAAGGATACTGGTGACCACAAAGAAGGTCTGGCCCTTTGTTGTGTCTGGAATCTCATCAAGAGGGATGCCGTAGTCCAAGTCATAGGAATCCATATAACGATCCAAGTTGCCCTCCACGTTGCCATCCTGGATATCTGCAGAAGATGCTATCAAGTGACTGATGTTTGAGTCTCCCATGTCTTACAACACACACACTCTTATTCTGGGGGAAATTAAACAGATTTGGCCCAAAAATTTATGTTGCACTAATTGGTACGTGCATCCAGTCTTTACCCTCCTTCAAATAATTTGCATGTGTGAAAATGAAATTCTTGAAAATCTCAATCAACCCATCTTCTTTGGAAGCAGAGACACATTTCCACCTGGAACAAAGAGTTGCAATTTCAGTCATAAATAGGAGTTATTGTTATAGGTGCTGAGTTATAGTTATTGGAGCAAACAAGTCATTATGGTGGAATGTGTCACTTTTTCCTAATGGAGCCTAAATGAGGGTGGAGTGATTACTTCTTGGAGATGCTTTTGCATAATTCTTTGTGTTTTTATAGCATGCCAGTGGCTCAGTCTCATAAAGAGAGTGAAGTCAGTGCATGAGAAATGCCACTTCAGTGACAAGCATGATGATAAAGACACCCTTCAGTTTAGGCATACAATCAAAGAAATAAATTAAAGATATTTCCTTTGAGCAACAAAGTCTGATAGCTGGTTTAAATGAAATCGGATACACATCTAAGAACATTAGAAGATATAAAATGAATTTTCAACTGTTAAGTATTTATTAGAAATTACCTGCGTACGGTGAAATTGGATTCCAACCATTTCTGAGCCTCGTCAGTCCGATAAAAAAACATCTATAAGTTAAAAAGCTCTTTAAATCTCCCGCAAATGACCGATTGAACGAGTAGTAGACACAGTCTCTCCATCAGCCTGACCGCGCAAAGACCGCATCTGCTGTCAGAGCACTCCACTCCGCTCTTCAGCTTCTGCTACGCTGTTTTTTTGTTTTAGTTTTTTTTTTTTTGGGGGGGGGGGGAGATTCAAAGAGAAAACTTGCGCTTGTCTCTCCACCGCCTGAAGTGATAAATAAGATGAAAAGTGAGGTTGCCGAGACCGCAAATCGTCTTTCAAGATGTGTCAAGAAGGGCTCACACGGAGACAGCTGAATATTTACAGCACCGTGGCATAATCCCTGAATGTGGCTGTCGTGCATATAAATCAGTAAAAGTTATTATTTGCACTTCTCACACTTACTTCATTTGCAAACAGGTTATGTTTTGTTTATAGATACAGAATATTAGGAAACAGTTTAACAGCATGTTTTGTGAATATTTCTCACTATTAGCAAATCCCAATGGTTTTGAAAATAAACCATAGCAAGATGTCAGGAAATCTGAGGATCAAAGCTTTGACTTCTGAGGCTTTAGCACATCATAAAAACAGTTCGATTTAAAAAAAAATTATAAAACATAAAAATAAAAATCTACATTTCTGGGGGTTTTTCTGTCAAGGTGGGATGCTGTGTGTACATTCATGAGAAATAATATCAACTTTTTTTGATTTTGGAAAATGACTGCAATGAAACAAAGAGTAATTAATTTACAGTCGTCTGAATACTTTCCGTACCCACTTCAGTTCATAAGTGTCAGGGTCTTTGCATGAAGCAGCCAAGACAAACGTAAAAAGTCAGGGTTGCCACTGATCATGTGTGATATAAGATAACTCTAGTTATGTGATCTGACACATTGTCTCTACAGTCCAGTATCCACCATGTCAGCCTTTGTTATTTCAAACATAAACTCCCATGAGCTAAATTTAATTTATTTATTTATTAGGAATAAAGACTCAGAATGTAATAAATTTGTGTGTGCCATGGTCTTGAAGGGCGTTGGTGATTTGAATGATATACATCCTAACAGTGATAGTTCTTGGTATGACTTGATCTCAGAGCATTTGACACAGTTTGCTGCTGGTGTTTAATTTATAGTATAGCTGTGATGTTTACTAAACAAAGTGGTAGTAGCTATAACTTGAAGATGTTTTTTTTTTTTTAGTTTGTAACAAATTATTAGTCAATTGTTCAAATAATAATATTACTATAAAAAAATATTTTCTGCATACTAAGAAAAAACAGTCTTTATGTAATTTTTTTATTTTATTTTTATTTTTTAGCAATGTTATATTGGCTTGTTGACAAAGCTCATGTAATTTTACCTTACTCTACATAATTAGTGGCACTTGATGAATGACAGAAACTGGGTGAGTGTATGACAAGCAACAGGCATCTGTGTTTCTTAAACTAACAAAACTTTGAAATGGATTCATTATTGTCCTCTTTTATCTTAACGCAATAGTGAAAAACTTTTAGGACCATCTCTCCATGGTCAGACATCCTGAACAGCAGAAACCAATCAACAGAGAGCAGCAATGATGACTTGGTCGGATCAATTTCTCATTGTGATAAAGACACAGGACTGCTGCTTTGTGCATTACCTCCAACTATCATCAGTCAATAACAGCAGGATGCCTTTTTCTATCCTCCTCACAATGGGTCTAACAGACAGCTCTGAAATACCAGACACAGACATAAGCCAGCAGACAACTTTGTGTTAACTAATGAGCAATTTTCTTCAGCCAACCTCAGAGCTCAGCACACATGGAATTAAAGTTTAATTCCTGATAGCAGGATAAACAAAATACTTTAATTCCCAGCTGTGGACATGTCTCTGGACTCACTGAACCCACAGATGTATTGCCACAGATTTATAACTGCAGCTATAATTGCGAAGGAGAGTGACACTCAGCCATACGCCATTCAGGCGTTCCCCTTATCCATGGAGAATATGCACTAGAACTTTAATCTACTGTCTGCATGAAGACAGACAGATAGGAAGTGTTCTATTAGTCACAGTGATAAAATGAAACAAGAACAGAAAACCTCAGGATCAAGTGCACGTCTGGAGATTTAAATTTGAACAGAAGTACTCAATTTTGTTTCTCCCTTCTAAGTCACAAAGGAGAATTTCTCTATATTTTTCAGAGCCTGTTTAGTAGTTTCTGTGTGTGGCCTTGTTTAGTAGAAATGTACATAAAAGGTATTTAACAGGGGTGTAATGGTAGACAAAAGTAATGGTTCTTTCTGTGCTTCTTTTAAATTCTTGGTTACATAAGATTTTTACGGAACCTCTAAAAGGGCTTTGAAGTAAAATAAACTTCAATGATTACATTTAATAAGTGAAATAAACTTCATTGTGTACTCCAGAAAACTCAAGGGACCTTTGAGATTATTTTGGACTTGCTGTGTTTACTGAAATTTTAAAAAAAAGTGATATAATTCAACTTTTTTTTCCAGTTTGGGCTAACATACAAAGACATTGCTTTGTTGCTTGCCAGACTGTCAGATGTAACCAGCACTCCAGGTGTTTGCTAATTGCTGCTGTCGCTAGTTTGTGGAGCTGAGTGGAGGTGTAACAGGGGGAGAGGTGATCTGTGAGACGGAAGCTCAGAAGCTTTGAGCTCTGAGGAGGAGCTGCACTTCCGAAAGCGGAGGAGGCGCACCTTTAGTTCCCCCGGGCGTTGCGCAGCTGAATGGTTGTCACGGGAGGTTAAAGGATTTCTCAACCACGAATTAAAGAATCAAGGCAACACTCCAGGTAAGTTTTTGATGTAGGAATAACATCATAACATGATGTTAAGCTCAAAAAAGTTGATTTTACATGACACTGCCCTTTTAAAAAATGTGGGAGTCCACCGAGCTGACACTAAGTTCAGCGTGGTGAACGTAGTCGTTTATTTTGTAAACGTTTAAGAACTATGTGCATCCACACTACAGGATGCCGCAGCACAGAAAATGGTGTAGATGATATTAGGGACCAATAGGAGGCGCTGCAGTGTTGCCAGATTGGGCCGGTTTCTGGGTTAATCCTCAAGTCTGTAATGAAAAAATACCTGTATGACTGCAGGTTGGGTATAAAATTTGGACTGTTTGTACATATACCTAAGTTATTACGTAAACATTTAATAATTATCTTACAATATTTTAATATGTATTTACAAAACCAAAAATATGATTAAGCTAATTTGTTTGGTCATTCTGTCACTGCGCTTCCTAGAACTGAGTAACCACTCGACACATAAGTGGATGCTACACACACAGCTGTTGGCATCAAAACCAAAATAAAACATATCTGAACTGTATTTTTTATATGTTCCATGTCCTTTTGCTTGTTTGGATTTTATGAGTCCATGCTTCGCTATATGTGCAACAGTAGTAATAAATAATGTTTAACACATTGTAAGAGAATTGATTTTGTTCTGAACTGAGTGCCCACATGTGTGAACATAATTTTCAAAGATAATACATAGTAGTTATATTTATTGGACCATCCTGACCAAAAAGAGCTAGAAGACATTTACAAGGTATGGCTTTTCAAAATTCTGGTTCTAGGAGGTTGATTGTTATATTAGAGTGAAAGAATACTTTATTTATTCAAATGTTAATTGAAGGTTAAACCATTAAAGATCTCTAATTATCAAAGGAATACAATTGGTGGTCATTCATAAAACACAAAATCTCCCTTTAAAACCTGAAACAAACTAATCCATCCTCAGAGACTCATTTGTTAGTCTGCTCTTGTAATAAGGTGAACATGAAAGACAGCTGACATTTACTACAATTTACACGTTTACAAACACATGTTGAATTTGCACATTGACTAAAGTTAAAGGAGGAAAGGAACATTACTTTCAATACAGAATTTTGAGATTTGTAGCACACAGGCAGACAAACAAGTGGGGCAGTTGGGGCTTCAAAATAAAAAAAGAAAAAAAGAAAATGGTGCTAAAGCGACTTGGTTCTAAGGTCTTGGCAGACGACACAATCAGCACCAGAGCGCAAAGATTTGTTTGGACTCCTTGGGCGTTCAGTCCCATGTCTGAGAACTTGATCAGCCCATCTCTAAAGAATACCCTGGGGGCTAAACACACTTCAGGTCAGAGGCATAACAGCTAAAGTGGAACCCACGCAGTGGTGAAAGGAACTGTCAACGATTCCCTCTGACCCAGGCAGAAGAGGGCATTTGCTGTGCTTGTGAGCAATAGATGATGTAACCTTTTCTTTCTTTGCCGTGAGGGAGTGCTTCCACACTTTGGAGATTGCGCTGTTAGCTATTACCGAGTAGAAAAAAAGAAGATAATTTAACTGCTAATTAGGAGGCAGGCAGCTGCTAAAATGTTAATAGAAAGCAAAACAAAAATGTGAAGTTGTTTGTATGTATAAAAAAGCAGAACAATTAATAAAAAAGGGAACCAAATGTCCTGGTGAACAGCCTCCCACACAACATAAGCACCTGTCGTTCTTTTACTGCAGTCTCTGTGAAGCTTTTTTCATTCAGCTGTGTTCCGGAAAGCTGGAGAGGTTTGTTAAGAGAGAGAGACACTTTGCTCACCTTGTTTTATAGCCTGGAGACGAAGCTATGAAATTAGCTGTTTTGGTTCTCATTCTTGCAGTAAAGGTTGCAGTAACCAGTAATTGTGGAAATTAAGGGAGACAAAGGAGAAGGAATTATGGAGTAGAAGATTAAACCTTGTTAGAAATAATTTTATGTAAGAGAGCAAGTAAGAATGTTAATGCATTATAAACCCCTGCTCTTATCTATATTGTCATAATAACGTGCATGGTTATAATGGCAGATTTTATGGTTTTTAGTTATTCGCTTGTTAACTGAGTCCTCTCTACCTGCCAGATGTTATAACAATGGTGTTTGCTTCCACCACCACATAGTACAAGTTGTGGTGCCTTTTTTTTTTTTTTTTTTTTTAACGAAAGGGGAACTTTATTTGTTAAAGTTGACCTCAGTTATTTAATTTTATCACTCTAATATTCACTTGTTATTTGTGCTACGTTAAAGTTAGTTTTACTTTATTTTGTTTCATATGCTGCTTTAGTTAATTTTGTAATTTTTGGTTCCTGTGTTATGTGCTGCCTCCCTCATTTGGCAATTTTAGGCAACTCCACCTCTATTTAAGCAGCTTTTTGTTCTTTGTCTGCAGGTCAGTTTTGTTTGTGTTCAGTTGACCTCAGTTGAGATGGGCCCAAATCTGTCATTTATCATTTGACTTAATTTGTATTGAAGTTAGATGTTTTGCTAGCTATTTTTTGGAATTATTATTTTTTAAATATTTTTATTTTATTTAATTTTTAAAGTTTTGAACAACCTTGTCCTTGTTTACGTCTGGTCCCTTACACTTTCAAACAGTGGACCCCATGTAGTAGATCTTGACAGTTTTTTTCCTCATGTTGATTCTGGGTTTTCTTCTTCATATCCAGAATGACTCCAGAAAGATTTACAGACAGTCCTTATATCTGACTGCAGTATAAAAGAATAATAATATAGATGATAAAGATTGTTAATTGTTTTATTCTGTGTTTTGGTAGTATTTTAGGATTCAATCCCATCTCATTATGGGCCATGTCTTCTTAAAAAGTGCACCTAATAATCTTTTGTAATACCTTAGATTGGAAACCACCAAGATTTTTTTGATCTCTGCCTGAAGTGACAAACCACGTAACCAACTCCAGGAAGTTCCAAATGTGGTTATTCTGTGTTCCTGGGCAGACTAACCTGGAGTTTATGATCAAAGTCAGGACATATAACCCTCTTTTCTATGCTTAGAGATTTGTGTGTTGCTTCCTTTAGTAGTCTTTGGTGTAGCACCACCACAAGAGAGGCTGTAAACAGTTTTTCATAGGGTTTGGTTCATTAGTACAGTGGGGAAAGCAGACCATACCACCTGAAAATGTAACAAATGTTGCAACTTTGGTCATCAATAAAATCGAGTTGACTAGACTTATCGTGTGAAAAACCCAAACTCAACCACAATTCAACTAGACTTTACCTTAAAAGACCTTTTGCCTGGAAATGTTTTTGTCATTCTGATGCATTGTCCTGCATTAAATTTCCCCTCTGTGCTGCAGTGGGCCAACATCCAGAGGTCCAAACAGGGATACAGAAACCAGCTGACTAAGAACCAAAATAATAGCAAGGGACGACCTAGTTCTTTTACTGGAAGGCCAATTGTTTGCTTTTGTGTTTCTGCTTCGTCATCAAGAGCAACGCTTTTCACATCTGTGCCACAAAAGCAACAATAAATTCTGGAAGGCCCCAGGCTGATATGATAGGAAGGGCGAGGGGCCCGGGGCAGGGACAGCTATTTCGACTATAGTCATTGCTTTACACTGTTCAGTCTAGCATGAGACTGCTAAGGGTGAGCACCCAAGTTTTCTCACATTAAAGGTGCTGAAGCACTCCAGGGTTACCATCAGCCCAGAGGAACCAGGCCAAAATGTTCAAGACCAGGTTCCACCGTGAGGTGCGCAAGGAGAAGTACGAGCGCTCCGATGTCTTTGATGAAGAAACCGAGGACTCTGAAACCCCTGCAGGCGTCTCAGCCATCCAGGGCTGGGAGAGCCTTCAGGAGCTCAACAGCCGCTTTGCCCGGTACATCAACCGAGCTCGAGTGCTAGAGCAGCGGAATGCCGTGTTCCGCAAGCAGCTGGAGACGCTGCAGCGGATGGAGGAGGCCAGTGGCCTCGAGGAGGCCTTCACAGAGCAGATTGAAAACAACAGGCAGCGAATCAGAGAGCTGAGCTCAGAGCACGGCAAGCTGGAGCGGGAGTTGAGGGAAGCTTGCCACATGCTGGATGACTATACCAACAAGTAAGGAGGATGACAGACATTTGTTTATCTGTTGGTCAAAGGTCAAAGATGGAGCGTAATTAAGTAAATCATATTAGAATTTATAGACAGTGATCAACAGCAGAAGCTACTGGGTAGTTGTTGTTTTTTGGGGTTTTTTTGCTTTTACTTTTCAGAAAATATAAGAAACCTAAAGTTAAAAAACTTTTCACCATCACAGAATTTGGATAGTGATTATGCCATCATTTTAGCTGACTGCTTATTTTTCACATCATGGAAAATTGTTCAAATATTTACTGTTTTAGTCCGTCCTGATAAAAGTTCAGTGTTTTTGTATGTGATCAGCCATGAAAGCACATTATTTTTTTTTACAAACTGTTATTGACTGCTACAAAAAATTTGGTGTTTTTATGGACCGCTCTTTAAACAGGTTAGGCTTCTTTCCATATGTGTCAAAGCCATTAGTTAAGTTGTAAATACTGCTGGACAGAAAATGTACTGTTGTTTGCACTCAACTTAGCATTACAGTAAAGCTCAAAATTACTCAGATTACCTGGCAGATTTAGATTTAAAGGAATATTTTAATTTGCCACCTTTTTTCTATCAGAAATTGATGTTAATATTTTGCAGTGGCTCAGTTAAAGGTACAGTATGTAACTTTATTTTAAAGAATATGCTTTTTGATATATTTGTTAAAACTGTCACCATCTCTTGACAGTTTGTTATGCGATAGATAATCTGTGAAAAGATCGATGTCCTCCACCTCCTCCCTGAGCTATTCCTGCAGTCTGAAAAATGCAACGCGCCCGATCAAAAACAACCAATCACAGCCAGGAGGAAGGTCTTACTGCTGTTACTCAGTCTCATTTACCCACTGCTAAATGTGCTAAAGGCAGAGAAACAACATACTGTTACAGAAAAACCATTCATCCACTCTCATTGCTGGCTATGCTAACTTACCTAAGCATTCACCACAGGACCTGCTGATAGGGAATAGTTGGCAGCGCAAGATGAGATTGTGTCTGATTGTCACTAAGACTCCGGACCCTGATTGGCTATTTCTAGCTAGCACTGGGAGAAGACAGACAAGCTCGATCCTCAGCAGCTCAAGACTTGAGGGCTATGCAAATACACAATCGATTAAAGCAGGCTCTCATAACAGAAGCATAAGTCTTATCTGTGAGAGGTATAAATAATTTTGGGCTTAACTGTTTATTGATAGGAACAACATTGGCTGAGTTAACTGGTAATTTGTGAATTACTGCATCTTTGCAGGCTAATGTAATATATTTATATTAACACAGACACCACTTTTAAAGTGTGAGGTTCTTTCTGTACAAATAAAAATAAAACAAACGCTTACCTTGTCACCAAACTGATCTTTGAATAGAAACTTTTTTTTGGTGACACTTTTTGGACGCTTGATAAAATAAACTGACCTTCGCTAAGTAATACATGTTTCTTGTTTTTTGTTGTTGTTTTTCAGATACAAAAGTGAATGTGATTACCAAGAGCGGCTGCGGGGCACTCTGGAACATTTGAACAAGGTACTACATGGGAGAACCTATGCTTGTTTACATAAAATATGAAAACAATCATTTTTGCTACTGCAATGTGAAAAAAAATAACCAAGACTGTTAATAGGAAAGTTTTATTTTGTTGCACTGTGTAAATGTTTAATAAATTAATGTCCTCTTTTTCTCATATCACATTTTTTTCTTCTCTCTTTCATTTTGTTCTCTTTTCTCCCTACAGGAAGCTGACAGTGCTCTGCTAAAGAATCTGGAGTATCAGATCCAGTCTCAGTTCCTGCAGGATGACATCAATTCCACCAGAGATAGAAATAAGAAGGTCAGACTAACAGACTGCTTACCACTGCTTTGGAATTTTGACAAATGCTGTTCAAGTGATGCACAATGTTCATAAAGTAGCACAATTTTGTCTCATGATGTGCTATCCACATGCGGCTTAGATGTTGAATGCTTGAGGTGTCTCCATAGGAGTACAGTCTGACCTATTTTCATATTAATTTAGCTAATCATTTTGGACCAGTCCGAAGCAGACCAAGGCTCTTTGCACATGGATATAGAACAAGGACGTTTTATCGCCCAAGCATCAGGCAATCATAAAAAATGGGATAGAAAAAATAAATAAATAAAGATGTTAAACTTTCTGCTCTGACACTAGAAAGTTGTAAGTTTACAATACACTAACAGACATGCATATTTCATTATATCCAGTAAATGTGGACGATGTAACGTGAACATACTGCGACCGTGTGTAAAGTTTATACTCCATGAGACTGTTTGGAGTAAAAATAATTGCTAATATGTTCCAGGTGTTCTGGATTTGCGTTTTAAATGCTGAGGTTACATCTAGCCAGTTGGACAGAGTCGCACAGCAGCAGAAGCTCACACCAAGACTTCAGATGTGTATTTGATCATTTATAAGGATTAATTTTTCTTTAGAGGGTTGGAAACAACAGATTATCACGCACTATTAGCTTAATACTTATTATAAGAGGCTTAGCTAGACTACTGGTTATTTCTTAATCTTTATATTATTTCATTATTTTTAGTCCTTTTCAGAAGCTAACATTTCTTTATTTTTAAGCGGTTGTAGCCTAATCATTTGGGCTTTTTGTTACAAACATACAGGGTTTTTGATGATCAGTTCAAATTTAGATTCTTCTTGGCAATAAGTGGAAACTAAACCACCAGTAATAGGAAATTTAACTGTATCGCAAACAAGTTTCTTAAAAGCTACAGCTCACAGCATATGGATATCTAACCAAAGTAGCTTCACTTATACTTAACATCTTCTATCGTAAAGGAAATATCACCCAGAATTGATACTGTAGGAACACCATCAAGTATAAGGTGAATAGGGACCTTTATAGTTATCCACATTGTACAAATGACTGGAAGTGAAAGGCATTTAGTGAAAGCCAAATAAGCCAAATGCATCACAATCATTATCTTTATCTTAATTTGTGTGTTGTTCAAACCTATTATCTCAGCAGAAATGCATTGGTTAACTCATAATCTGTCCAAAAATGTATATTTAGTCAAATACTATTCATTTGAATAACTGCAGAGTTGATATTGTGTCTGTCAGAAACACATTTGATCTCAACTTTAAATGAGTCTTGCATTAAACACCCAAACAGATGCCAGGGCATGTGTTATAAATTTCCTGGGGCTTTAACAAGCATTTGTGTTTTTGTGATGTAGGTGGGAAAAGACAGCAGAGAAAAAAAAAAAAAGAAGAGAAAATGCAGTAGCCATCACAGGCACTTACAGAGAAACGTGTACACAGAAAAAAAAGAAGAAAAATTGCCTTTGTGTCGCAGTAAAAGCTGGAAGCTTCAAAACAAAGGCAAAAAATAAAAATAAAAAATGCTGAGGCACATAAAGACTAAAATGTTACATGCATCATATGTAAATTCAAAAGACTTTCTTGCTTTCACAATTTCATTCTATTTTTTGCTTCAATTGAGGCAGCTTGATGATGAATTATTCCATTACTCTACAGGGTTTACGCAGCATATCAAAGGGCATTGCTCTTTGTACATTATGTAGAGTAGAATAAGTAGAGTCATTTCTTGTGAATACGAGGCTTACAGTATGCTGCTCAGCTTTGAAGTATTCCTTAGGAGTGAAGAAATATAAGCTACTGTTTATCATGCTCTTAGATCATGACAGTATTGATGCTTATAGGTAGAAAATCCCTTTTGTTTGCAGAAATATTCAATTATACAGCTGGGCTAAATGAAAGTCTTAAACAAATTTAAATTTATCTCCTCAAATCCCCAGTAAGGTTGAAGCAGATTTGCAGTTAACTGTTAGAAGATGATCAGATAAATTTTCCCTTTCTCACTGAACCATATGCCTGATATATACTTTTTTTCTTTCTTTGACTTATTTTATAACAGGACCTTGCAGAGATCGAAACCTACGTAAATATTTTGCAGCAAATCAACCAGACACTTCCCTTTGCTCCCAATGTGTCAGCTGGCATCTCCGAGGTAAGGTCACCAATGTTGTCATCGTGTGCGTGCATGCGTGTGTTTGTCCAACACTCCCCGGGGGAAGAGGCTGGTTGTTAGCATGTGTGTCAGCCCTGCTACATGTAAGCAACTGGTGAGGTCCCTGTCTCCTCTGTCCAATTGGCTCCTTGTCTGTCCATTTGTCTGATTAGTTTGTCCTTGTGCGTGTTTTGTTGAGATGGACATTAACTGAACCTTTCATCAAGACTCCTGTAAAGATTAGCAATTTTAAAAGTGTCAGGACACATAATTGGGTAAATACCGAGGAGAATGACAGTGCATTCTAATTTTTGAGTAACTGTGCCACCGTGGCCGCTGTTTGAATGTAGTAGATTGGACATTTATTTGTTTAAATGGGTCTTAGAAGCAGTGCTGCTTCCTAATGTTCAATTGGTTCTGTCTCCATGGACAACGGGGTGAGAGTCAGTTTTTTCTTACTGCAATAAGTTAAAGACTCATACAGTCACCTTGAAAACACCAGCATGTTTCATGACTACTGCTCAAATGGTGCGCTCCTAATCAGGGATGCATTAAAAAAAAAAAAAAAAAAAATATTAATTAGTAATATAGAAGTTAAAGTATTTATTGAGACCAGACTGAGGAAAAGGTGTTGAAGGTCACAAATTAAGTTAGAAGTAGAATAATTTTCTATAGAATTGCATGCAAATTGATACTGGAACTTGTTTAAATCAAGTCTTTCTGGCCACTCTCCTAAATTTATTTAGGATAAATTTTAAACCCTGATGGCTCTCAAACCATGATGGTAGATCCTCATTTTTTTTCTATCCAAAATCTCATCTACAAGTGAATGGAATTCCACATTAAAGCCTATTAGTGTTGCTTTAATTTTGAAATTTATCAGGATTTTTTTCAGGAGATGACAAGCACATGGATCAGAATGTACCACGCACTTGTTTTGGCATTTCACAACCCATTTATTCTATTTCAGTCATTTTTTTTTATTTTTTATTTTTTAGTTGAAATATATTATTTATTTGTGGAAATAATCTTTGTATAATTATATATACATTCCTAATATCAACTCAAATGAGTAATCAGTTGATGGGAGGAGTTAGCACCATGCAACCGATGATGTTGAATTGCATTTTGAATTGTGCTAAATGTGTGAAGGAGCAGGAGAAGTTGCTGGCCCAAAAGAAAATACCAGGGCTGCAGACTCAGCTGGAAGAGTACAAGAGCGCCCTCTGTCAGCTGCAGATTCAGAAGCAACGCTTACAGAGTGAGGTAAGTTGCCATGGCAACGTGACATTTTGCGTCAATCAAAGGTACCCAAAGAGGGATTTTTGAGGACTTCACAACAAAATAATGAAAAAAAATTACAGTATCCCTTTTGTATGGCCAGCTTCTCTTTTTTTCCCTTTTTAATTAATAAATTCTTATAGTAATTGCTTTTATGCCCTTCAATAACAGAATGTGTGAGTCATGTTTTTAAAACACCGGAATGCTCCTAAATTTATCATGCCATTTAAAAAAAAAAAATGCTTTGTTTAGTCAAAATTCCAGCTCCAAAGTTTATGCCATGCATACCATTAAAGAATGTATTTCATATTCAAAAGGTTGAATGAATCCAGTTAACATCAATGTAATTTTATAATAATGTAAATCAGGCAGCTGTTTTTATTTTTAATTATATTCCTCCAAAGATATCAAACATTTGGAATATCAAAACAACAGATCAAAATCTTAGATCATTGATTAGCTCAGCGTTTCCTTAAGAGCTGAATGTATTTTATCCTTTTTAAATCAGTTAAAGGATGAAGGTGATAAGTAGTTTTTATAAGGTGTTGAATTCTATGGCAGTGTGACTTTTGTAACATGTTCATATTCCATTTTTGTTTTTTATTTTCAATGTACCATATATTTGCAGAAATAATCTTTGTATAAATACAGATATCACCTATTTTTACTTCCTCCGATATTATGTTTAATTTAATATTCTGAATTATAATTTTAATCATTATTTTGCTACCTACATGTGTCAAATAATAATTAGAATGATATGGGTAAAAATTTCAGTTCTTAATAATTATTACCAAGATTGTACATTGTATTTTCTTTAACAATGTTGATGTTGTATTCTCTCAGACTGCAATGTTGGAGCAAACCATCAAAAGCACACAAGAGAATTATGACAATGAGATCCAGCAGTACAATGAGAACATTGAATCTTTACGGAAGGAGATTGAGGAAGCTGAGAAATCATTGGAAAAATATATCAGTGACTGTCGCCACCTGGCCATGTATCAGACATCCCTCGAGAACGAGCTGGAGCGTTACAAGAGGATAATCGAGAACGAAGATAACAGGTAGACTTCTTTCTTATGATTTCTGGACCAGACAAATACAGTTTATCAAGCATGTTATAACCTTTCCCAACACCCAAAGAAACTGCAATGGTGTAAGAGTTTATTCTGCTTTTGTTTTGGTTTTGGTAACAGTTCATTATATTAGTTTTAATCACACCAACAGTCAAAATATAGTGTTGGAAGAGAAATGGTGTGGGGCTGTTTTGCTGCTTCAGTAACTGAATGAATTGCCGTAGCTGATAGAAACGCATATTCTCCCCTCAAACCGAAATTCTGTTCTCTTCCTATCCCAGATTAATCGGGTTATACAGAGATGCTTCGGATTAGTGTCCAGAGCATTACACTTTGAAATAGCTAAACATTTGTAATGAGGGTTTTGGGGTAGTCAATTTAAAGTCTGCACTTAAATATGATTGACAGTTTACTCTAAAATGTGAAAATCTTCAATGTGGAAATCAAATTAAAATAATCATGCAAGCAAGAATGAGCTCAAATTCATCCAGAGTGATTTAACAGAGTTAAGTGCTGTGTAGCACCATTATATTTAGGGGGAAGTGTTGTTTTTATTTATTTATTTTTCAAATTGTACCTATACATTTTCTGTTGAGGTATATTAACAAAATATTATTTCTATTAAAGCATGTCAAACTTTCTGGCATAATGAAGTACTTGTTGTGCCTCTTGACATTTGTTTGTCCAAAAACAAGCATTGCTCTTATTTTCATAGTTTAAAAAACAACATTCTGGCTGCTGATATCCCCAGATCATTTTGGTGATTTACTGGCACAGTAAATCTCTTACTGTAAATCACCTAAGTGAATAGTAAGTACAGTAAATCTTTAGTAGAGCATTTTTTTTTTCTTTTGTAGAATATAATTTAACAAGTTATTGGAGTACATTGCATCCACCAGTAGGTGGCTCTGTGACATAACAGATCTTTACCTCTTCCACATTGCAATTTCTTCCTTTTCTCACTTACAGACAGAAATTTCAACTGTGTGTTCTCCAGGTGGTAAAAGCCTTTGAGCACATCGCTGTTGTCTGGGCAACATTTTTTAATATCTTCCTCTCTTTTCTTAACCTGCAGGTTGAATTCTGCCATAATTGGCACTCCCATTACCCTGTTTACCACTAATTACCGCTACACTCACACACCCAGTGCATCAAGCAGGGGGAGAGGTAAGGACATGATGAGCAAATCACAGCTGGTTTGTTTTTAAATTCACCCTGAAGGGTATCATCAGTTACCATCATATTAGAGAGTAGGAAATATTATTGAAATTTACAAAGCTAACAAAATAATGCTCTTACAGGCACGAGAAAAAAAAAATCAGTAGCTGCCACTTAAGTCATTTTAAATATTTATCAGTTCATCAGGTTTAGTCACTTGACTTGTCTTTATTTATGCCCAGATATCACCCAAGCTATCCAAGATATCACAAACATAAAGCCTAGACAGAAGATACTGGCTAAAAAGGTCTTGAAGAAGAAAGAACTGACCCCAAAAGATGTCATAGACAACAGCCAGGAGGAGAAAAACACAGGAGAGGGTGACAATGAAGAATCTAGTGTGGTCTCATCTGAGGAGGTGCAGGCTAAAAGGGTAAAACAAGAAGATCAAGGTGCTGTGCTCCCTGGAGTTTCTCGACAGGATGTCCCAGATGGAGCGCAGATTAGCAAAGCCTTCGACACTCTTTGCAACATTGTCAGAGACAGAATGAGAAAGTACCAGAGACCTGAGCCAATCGCTGATTTCTACACTAAAGGTCGCTATGTCCTTGTTACTGGTGATGGCAGCTACTTGGATCCCTGCTTTTACACTTCCACTCCGTCAGCTGGTCGCATCTTTGTCACAATAAGAGATGGGATGATGTATCCTTATGACCCTCATGGACGTGGCACACCCTCTCCTCCACCCCGTCAGCCCCTGGTGGACCCCAGCCCTCTCAGGCCCACACTGCCTCCCAATGCAGGAGAAGATAACACTGGTGGAAAGGCCAAAGACAGCGGAGGAAGAGGTAAATCTAATAATGGAGAGCCTTTCTCAAAAGATCCAAATCCCTTGTCTCCACCGTCGGACTCAAACTCCCAAGATCCTGTGCCTGGGAAAGACATGCCCAAGAAAAAACCCGCAGCCCGTGGTGGCAGCAGTTCTAGTACCGGTTCCAGCACCAGCACCACCAGCTCGAGTAGTTTCAGCCCAGACACCATGACCTATGAAAAGGTGGAGGTGGTGGAATCTGTGGAAAAGTTCTCCAATGATCGCAAAGTCAAAGGTTACGAGGAAACCTCCATGGTGGTGGAGACCATGATTGAAAAGTCGAGCAAGAAGAAACGTTAAAAACACATCAACTGTTGGCTGCAATGTGGTCCAGGCCCTTAAATGAGAACACAGTGTTGCTTTTAACTAAATCCAAAATGACTAACAACTATGTTTCAGTCTCTTTGGGACATGCATCCTGCATGAACCCCAACTAAACCCTGATATTCCTCTTGCTTGCTTCATGTCTCTGCTCCTGAGTCCTGGTTGCATTTCAATTGTGTTCAGCCAGCACCCATGCCATACGTCCTTTACTGTCTGAAAACTTGGGACAGGATTAAAAGCTCTATGCCACCTGAAAAAAAAAAAGAATAAAAATTTTTCTCAAAAAGAGTGAGAAGTTGTGCCACCGATTTGATGTTCTCTTTTAGAACTCTGGCTTTCCCCTCTTAGCTTAATTGTTTAATTGGATTCCACTTTCTGCCCTCAGCACTATTTTGCTGTGTATCAATTGGATTTGATATACTGAATAATAAAAGACTCAAACAGCTAAAGTTTTGCTTTGTTCATTTTAAGATGAAACAGTTACCAAAACCAATTGTTTTTTTCTTTAAAGGTTTTTACACTAGTGACCTTTATTTGATAATGATCTGACAGGAAAGAGGGTTATGACAGAGGGGGAAGACATGCATAAAGGGTTAATGGACCAGGACTCGAACCTGTGACAACTAGATCTATGACTCAAGCCACCATAAAGTGTGTGCCGCATCACCGAACCCACCAAACCATTTCTGAGATAGGGAGTCCGGTGATTGACTGCAAGAGTCATTACAAGATCAGAAACCATAGAACGTCAGTTCATGACGAAAAGCTCAGTCATAGTTGGATTATGCAACAGATAAATAATCAGAAGCACACCAGCAAGCCCACATCTGAATGGTTAAAAATAAATAAATAAATAAATAAATAAATAAATAAATAAAGTTTTGAGCTAACCTGTTTAAATTCTGGAATTTAATTGGGATGTTGTGATGTGATCTTACAAAGGCTGTTCAAACTTAAAAATCTCCCAGTGTGGCTGAATTAAAAAAGTGGAGTGGAGTGCAGTGGCAATACTTAATGACAGCTGTTGCAACCAAAGGTGGTATAGACAATTATTAGGTTTAGGGACAATTGGTTTTTTCATAAAGAAAAAGGTTTAAATCTTACAAAGTTTAAATTTTGATATCCTTAAATAGCTCACAACCATATATGCAATTTTACAAATAATATCCTTCAAAAATGGAAAACGTGGAAAATGGAAAAGGTATGGAAAAGTGCAAGGATGACTCCAGAAAGACCTATGTAGATCAAAACATTTACCGTTCTACTTCTGTCTCACGATTCCACAAATAGAAACATGGCTATTTGTTGCTAGCAGCTTAGGAGCCTTAATTAGAGCTCCCTACCCACAGGCAATAAATGCCAAGTTGTGATAAACTGTCCCTTTAATTCAAACTCTTATTTAACAGACCTGCTGCTTTTATACTCTATTTTCAACTGTTCAAATAGTATTGCACTTAAACTAAAATAACAAAAAATACAAGTGAAGACTGTTTTTTAATTAGATGGTTTCTAAGAACTTATATATATAAGGGGACATTGGGGGAATTGTGAATTGTGGAAAATTTTGAAAACAACGTGACATTTTCCCTTAACAGTTGTGTGCTACTTTGTTGTAGAATCAAAATAAAATGCATAGTACCTTTTAGGTTCAATATATTAAAGAGTCAAAGAAACCTGGAAACATTTGAAAGGCACCATATGTAATTTTGAATGAGAATTGTTTTCCACATTTTTCCATGTGGAAAAATTGTTTTTTTTTTTGTTTTTTTTTTTGACATTCATCATTTTATTTATTTATTTGTGCAGTTTGGGGCACTGAATTGATAGAGTAGAAATCTCTACTTAGAAGAAAAAAATGTTGGGTGATGTGCTCCAAATCACTCAAATACTTTAATAAATAGCTGAATAGGTTTATTATAGCATATACGTCAAAGGTTATGAAATATGAACTCATGGCCACGCTCTGCAAAATAAATTACACATTCCTTTCCTTGATTACAAATATTTCACAAAAATACAGACGGAAAGAAGTATCACTGCTTTGTTTGCGATTAAATTAAAGTTTAAGTAGAATGAGACAGAAAATCATTTACAGTCACAGAAAAAAAACAAAAAAACTGTACAACATTTGGCAGAAGAAAGGTGCAGGGCATGAAAGCGCTGGCGTCTATCTGGTATATGTACAATTCATTGCAATGTAAAATTCTGCCTATATAGTTCTGCTTTCTCTACAACAGTTAATTGAGGGATATACTTTTTTCATGATTGTTAGGAGAAACATTCATCAAAGGTGTCTGAGGGAAACTCTTGATAACAAAAAAGCAGGAAGGAGAGAGGCAGAGCAGGAGACAAAAGAGAGGAAACACTGAACAAAACAAAGTGATGTGGTGATACTGTGGGCAGAGAGCGAGACTGAAAATACAGGAAAAAGTGAAGCAATTGGCAACATGCAGATGACATTTTGATTTCAGTTGTTTTTACTCATCAAGCTCTTCAGACTTCTCTCTACGGCCTCATCTAGCTCCTCCTCCAGCTCCTCCTTTTTGGACATGGCAAGTTTGGACTGATAATCGCGCACAATCTGGTCTATGTAAGGGGCACTTTGTGTTCCATGCAGCATGAGAGTCCACTCCTTGAGGACCCCCCGCTGAGGCTGATCGCCCCGAAAACCCACCTCCAGGACCCAGGTGCCACGGGGGTCCTCCCCCCAGGTGTGGGTGGTCATGAAGGGCCACTTGTCAAAGCCGACCTTGGCGTCGTCATCCCGGGGCCTTCGACTCAACAGTATGGACTTTGTGCCCATCGGCGAGGTCATGTTGATGTTGAGGTCTCCCCGGCGGGTGGCGTTGACAGTGACTACGGCCTGGACATGCTCCAGGTAGCGAACAAAGTTGTCCTTCCCCTGACAGGCCTCAGTGGTAATGGCTAACACCAGCTTATCGCCGGACTGGAATTTACTTAAAAACAAGAAACAAAAATCAATGGTTAAAGGCAATTTTTGAGAGAGAGATTCAGAAAGTAAACAGAGCCAAAAGAAACAAGACAGACAATGGGTTAAATTCATATAACTAAGACTATATATACAGTACATGTATATATGTCAACTATAGATTTGTTCAGAACTGAAACTACAATCACTGTCTAAAAAGGATACTACTTTCAGCTTGTGTCTGTCATTTTGATTAAGTGCTTTCCCATCTCTTTGGGTAACAGAAAGACAGGGTGAGAGCACAGCAGGGCAGATGGTGGCCAAAGGCTGTGAGAGGTTTAATACCATTATTAGAGGCTGAGGCCTCATCCCAGGTAATGAGAAACAGACAAAAAATGACAAGAAAAGGAAAGTGAAGAAGTGTTGGAAACCACAAAGAAAAATTATTAACTGAGCACAAAACTGAGCTGAGCTGACAGAAAAAAGAAAATATCTATGAAAACTAACAAGTCTCAGGCCAAGGTGTTAAACAGCAAGGACTAAAAGATAACCTACCTACCTACCTACCTATCACAAAGTTAACTTTTAGCACAACGTTGAGTGCTATATATGAGGCCACATTGATGTCAACACTCTTTGGTGTGGATGCTGTTACTGACAGAAGATGATTAAAAAAATTTCAAGCTTTCAGCCTTTGTCTGTAATTGCAGATATGGGCTCTGAATATGTTGGGAGTCCTTATGAAATCTCAGAGTTAATGCAAGGATCTATATTCTCAAGAATAAACACAAAACAATAGCTGATTTAGTATTACTAGTCAAGTAAACAATGCTAATTTCTCATAGAAACAGACTGCTTTAAATTTAGACTAAATTATCTGTTAAAATAATTGCACGATTATCATTTTCTGCCGTCGCTCTTTCACACAGCAGCATGAGATTATCTCTGTTGTTAGTTTATATTTTATTGACAGCTCACAGTGTAAAGACTAAGAAAACATTTTATTGATATATCTTTTTAATTCCCCCTCAAAGCAATTCTTGTGATGGAGAGTGAAAGTTAGAATGTGTATGTTGGTGTTTCAACAAGCAACTGTATTTAAGTTGAAAACTGGGGATATTTATTTGTTTTACTAACCTCCAAATTGCCAAAATTGCTTTTTCTGTCTGTGATTTTTCATAAAAATGTCATTCACATATATGCTTTTACTTTAATAGTAAAATTACATATGAATAAATTTTAGATGAGCATTTTCACATATACCATTGGACAATATGCAAGAGTAATCGCAAAGCCACAAAGTGAAGACAGAGGTGCCACTGAAGGGCTGAATCTTTCCAGATTAAAAACAGCCACACTGCTCTGCAGTGCTCTGTGTGCCAGCTCAGCTGATAATGAGAAGTTTTCCTCCAACTAAGTAAGCCATAAACAGCCAGGGAAGCTATCAGATCACTGCTGAGCAGCGTTTGTGAGCATGGCTACACCAGTGTTTATTGCTCTTCTCTGATAATATGCTATCAACAGAGGTGGGATTGTTGTAATTATAGCTCCACCACAATACAGGCAGTAGAAGCCCTGCAGTGCTGCTGTGGAAACAGAGAACTGATAAAAAAAGAAATATATATATATATATACATATATATATATATATATATATATATATATATATATATATATATACATATATATATATATATATATATATATATATATATATATATATATATATATATATATATATATATATGACAGTGCCAGTGAATCAGCCTTTAAGACAGAATTGAAAGGCTTAAAAAGAGAATTGTTATTATTGGTATTCCTTCCCAATACACTTTGCCGTATAAAGAACATTTTTATAGATATTCTCGTCTCTTAAATAATGTTTGAGTTAAAAAATTTAAGTCCTCTCCACCATTATCACAATGTGTTTTTATAAATGCATTGTGGAGAGGCACAGACTGAAAAATAAAGGAACTCCTCAGATTTTTCACCAGATCCATGCATGCTGACAAAAGTTATCAAAATAGGACTTTTTTCCCATCTTTCTGCTGTTTATGTTCCATATTTTCTTGTAATATAGTAAAGCTCAGATTGTATCCCCATTGGTTATTGTTAGTGCTTTAAAAAAGACGTTAAAAAAACAAAAGAAATGAATAAAATTTCTTGCTCTTGATTTTACATTCCATCTAATGCTTGATTAGGAATAATCTGTTGTGATTATTCCCAAACACTTTAAATTAATTAATTAATTGAATCATAATCCATTGTTTGTGAAACACTAATTGACCAGCTAATAAAGCCAAATTTGACTCTTTCCTTCAGTTTGGCTAAGTCATGAAACAAACAATGCTGAAGTTTGCTTCCAAACAGCAAAGGATTAAAGCGCAAACTAACAGTTTCTTACTGAAAATGTTGAATCATTCAACATTCTGACCTAAGATACTTTAAGAAATTTGGACTGGATTGTCCTAAATTAAATACAGATCCTTTAATTTAGAGACTCACCAGTAAATCAGGCAGAGTGGGAAAAGTTTCTCCCTGGGCGATCAGCATGTCTACACTAAAAATCAAGTTTTCTATTCATGCATTGTGACCACACTGTACATGTAGTTTGGAGACAAAAACATAAATCAAATCAGCATAAAAGTGCTTTGATTCAAATCAGTTTGTGATCGGCATTACCTTTATTTCAGAAAATTCCTAAAATTAGGACATAAAATGTATTCTGGACAACTGAATATTTTGGGGGGCATGTACCAGATGTCATTGAATCTCTTCCAAATGCTAAGATACTTTATCTTGACAGACAAATGTAAATTACCCTGTTTACAGGACAAAACAGACTGAGCAGCTGATATAAATACTACAGGGTTATTAAGTGGATACTCTAATTAAGAATGTTTTATTGAATTAGGTCATACTGGGGATTACCCAGTAATTAGATGAGAGTGTCTCTCCCGGAGTCTGCAGGGTTTTCCTCTCTAAAATCTTGGAAGGTTGTTTGCAAGACATAAAATGTCATATGTCATAAAATGACATAGCATTTTATGATCACCTGTCATCTAAATATTAATTTCAAAGAAGTAACTTACTGGACTTCCTGGATGGATCCAGCTACACAGTGGAAACGCTCTGGGACCGTTTTCCATTCGTTGGCCATTTTCACCATCCCCCCAGCATCCAGCACGCCATACCCAAACAGGTGGTTGAACTCCAAACCCACACCGTTCCTTCTCCACTGGTGGACTTCGTCATGGAGCTGGTTTCGCTTCGACGTCAGGACTGACAGGTGCTGCATGTCTCTCCATGTCAGGTTAGGGCTAAGATAAAAAAAAAAAAAAAAAAAAAAAGACATGGGGGAAGATTTAGGGCAGTGTTTTTACAGAGAGATTCCTCCAGGAAAAAACAAAAACAAAACAAAACATTCTGAATACAAAAATAGAATAGCTAAAGGCATTCAATGTCAGTTTTTGTGTTTTAGGCTTGAATGGTTGCCTTTGTCTGCGTCTCTGTAAAATTTTGCGGCTGTTTTTAGTGACAGCTTTACTCTGGCAGACTCGTGTTGTTCTACGGTTCAAGTGTGTTTGGCCAGTAAAAAGGCTTGGGAGCTATTTGCAGCTGGGCGTCCGGTCTTCAGACAGCAACATCATTATTGTGTGTGCTGAGCAAACAGTGCGTCTTTACACAGCTCCATCAGCTGGTGTTAGTTAATGCCCAGAGAATCGTGTCAGCCTCTAATGTGAGAAGCAAAGTCCTGAGAGAGAGAGGGGAAAGAATGACTGGGTCTCTCTCAGGATTTGAAATGCTGTGATTGTTCAGATTATAGATTTGACATCAAATAACAAATCTCCACTGTCCTTGTGTTTGGCATCACTGCTAGCTCTTAGAGAACATTTTTGCCATATGAGGACTGCAATTAATTCCTATGGTCTGTGACATAATGAGACGAAGTTTCTCTTCTTCAACCATGCAGTAAGTCCTTTTGTTCAATCTTCCACTGTGATCTGTTAACTTATCCAAGGATTATTAGTTTCTGTCACACAGAAGGTTTATTTAAGTTGCTATTGTGAAAAATAAGGAATTCTGTAACAAGTGATGTACAACTGGTAAAGAAGAAGCAATATCTTTTACCATTAAAGAGTTTGGTCACTCAGGAATATAGAATGTGAAGATGAAGGGTGATGGGGATAAAGGAAAACATAACCAAATACCATATACAGAGATTGTGCATTCTGGCTGCCACCTTCTCAACCTAAGCATTATTCAATGAGGTAACTTAATGCTCTTTCATGCAGACAGTCCATCTAAATCAATATGTGCAATTATGATAGGCATATAAAAAGGGAGTGTGGAGCACATACTTAGCTTCAAGAGCCAGAGCAAAGACGCCTGCTGCCTCCGGTGCTGCTGCTGATGTTCCAGAGTGACGCAGAGTGCAGTTTCCATACAGATCTGTAGTAGCCTGAAATAATCAAATCACAGTAACAGAAAAAAATAAAAGTTGTTGCAAAAGTTGTTTGTTTAAACGTTAAGACATAAAGAAGCTTATTTTATGAAAGAGCAAAGAATAATTTGATTCTTGTGTTAACATAGTAATAATCTGAGGCTATGAATGTAATATTTTCTATATATTGGAGCTCAATTTCTTCTTAGATGCATATCAACAAATAATAACCAATAATCAATGATTGCTTTGAAGCGCAGACAATTAATCTTGGCCCCAGTCCCAGATTTTCACCAAATCTGCAAGAAACATTGGGCAAAATGTTACACTTTATATGTATAAAGCTGATGTAGGTCACAATTCTACAAGGATTGTTTCTAGGGTGCTGAATAGAAATGCAGTCCTTAACACTACGATGCAATGAAGTTCGTAGTTGTGAAAGGGCAAAAAAAAAAAAAAGACTTCAAGAGATTTGAATAAATTAGCAAGACACATTAGACAGTATTTCGATGTGCTTCAGCTTTTATTTTGAACAGAAGTAAAGTCTAATCCTCAGCTGTTGATTGGAGATCATTTTGTTTGTGGCTACTAAATTGTATAATTCAAAGTATGATGAGTGAGAATAGACTAAATTGCACAATCAGACTGAAGAATTATTTATTTACTCAATATGGTACTTAATAAAAAATGACAACAGAGTAACTGCAATTATGAGAAAAACCCCTTGGGAAGATTGCGCTTTGTCAACAGCCAAAGGTGATTTGCATAATCATTCAAACACAGCAGCCTCTGTAAACTGGCATATTAAAATATTTTAGTTTATAACGCTTCGTAATGTGTGGACTTAGATGCAATAGTATTACAAATTAGTATCTAAATAGAAAAGATCGAAGTCTGATATATACTTCTGAGGACCATTTTGCAAACTACTTGTTTCCTCTGGTATTGGGAACAGATTCTTATGTTGTGTGCTTTGCCAGTGGAGCTCACTGAATAAAAGATGGCAGGTAGACATTGTGAGTGAAAAATGTTATGAAGTATTAAAGTTAAAATTTATTTATAATTATAAATGGCAACCCAGAAAGAAGGGCCAATTTTGAATTGTCTAATGTGTGACAAATACACAAACTGTTAAGTATGTGTGTCCAAAATACCCAAGCAAAAAGACAATTTCATTAAAAAAGTGTCCCTTAAAAATAACTGAGAGAGAAAATAAAAGGATGGACGGCAGAGAATTTTAATGCAGAAAGATTTGTGTACCAGCATCATTTTGAGCATCAAAACAAAAATAGAAATCTGAATGTCAGGCTTATTTCTTGGAAAGAGCTATACCTCCAGCTCAGCCTCCACTATTTTCCTCAGTCATCTAGAAATTTCCTGGACTCATTCAATCTCCTGAAGGGCCTGGAATACAGATATGCTGTGTTCCCAGAAAATGTGCAAATAACTGTTCGGTCCATGAATGCAATAATATCTTTTAGAGAATATGAGAGGATCTTAGAGACAGTCATGTTAAGAACTTCAGGGAAATAAAGCTGAATCATTTTTAAATGTTAGAAGTATTATCGGGAATTCATGCGTATTAATCTGGCTTGTTTATTGTCATACTTGTGAAATGCCCACAATTAAATCTGAGCGCACTCACAACACCAGCCTCCGGGTTGCGTTTTCGCCCGTTACTGAATGTGGACGCCAGCGTGGAGGAGCAGCTTTCATCATACAGAGCGGTGCGGCCATCGTTGATGGCAGAGTTGATGGAGATGGTCCACATGCTGGAGGCGTAGCCGTCACAGTTGCAGTCGTCATAGCTACCGCCATCGCCTGACGCCCATACATAGATGCTGCCTTTTCCTCCCCGCCCCTAAAACAACATCACCCAGAGAAACAGAGATACATCAAAGTTATTGCTTGTTTCTCAAGTTAAAGTGATGACCAAGAAAAAGGGAATTTAATCTTACTGTAATTATACAACCAGCATCAGCATTTTTAAACTTCTTGTGTTTATTAAAGTGTCTAAAATTGGTCTCTTTGGTGCATTTTTTTTTTCTAAATTACTCCTACACTACAATGCAATCAAAATTCTCTTGTCGCCAGGTGGTGGTTGGTTAATTGTTCCTGGAAAAATTGCCTGTAGCCTCTCTGGTCCAACACTGCGGAACAAACTGCCTAATCACACAGCTACCTAATGAGATCCGTCACAAATGTAGTGACTCCAAAACACAGCAGCACCATAAAGGACGAAAGAGTTGTATGTGATGTGTGACTGACTTTCAACAAGTAAAAAAAACAAAACAATGATTAACATTTTGACTGTGCTTTGTGCAAATAATTATATTTTTACAAGGGATCAGATTGATTAGGGTAGCTTTAATTCTCCGCAAAAAAAAATTCTCATAAAATTGCTCAGGTAATTTTTGAGAATATAGTTAGTTTTATAATCTGAAACTTCTAAATGCGATTTTAAAAAGCTAAAACAGAAGAAATCTTATTGCGGAACCGTCTTTCAAAGCTTCGTAATTGTTAATTGTTCTTGCCTAGGTGGAAAGGGCATAAAATCTTTTGTAGGATGAAAACTGTAACTATTTTTTTAATGTCAGTGTCTTATAAAAGGAAACAACAAACAGTATCTCCAGGCAGAGAGTATCCTGTTTTTCTCTGTGCTGCACCTGTGACTACAAAAGGCTGATGGTTTTGCAACAAGACTGACAAGGTTTTGCTTTTTCCCTCTCTTGTCATAGTGTCCTTAAAAAGAGAGTTTTGAGCAACACTGAGCTAAACGCTGTGCTTCAGGGTTTTACTGTTCTGTATTCGGCTCCAATTCTGATAAAATGTTTTCATTTTTGCCCAGGACAGTCCTTTATTTTGATTAAAACCACACAGTCTCGTTTGGGCGCTTCTGGAACATAATGTACTTCCTAATTTCCCTCGTCTGCACAGGGCGTATCATGTACAGCCAACACAGAAACTTATGTAAGTGATCATTAGAATCTTCTGTAAGCAGCAGATTGCAGAGTGCCTACACAATAAGGGATGTTTGTTTCATTGAGTTGTGCTTCTGTTCAGCCACTCTGCCTGAGATGCAGTTGTTTCAGACCAGCTTGCACCTGCCTGCACATGGTGCATGAAGATTAATCAAGCAAGTAATTGGCAGTGTAGCTGTTAGCTTTACAACTGTGTGTGTGTGCGTGCGTGTGTGTGTGTGTGTGTGTGTGTAGTTTTGTATTTGATACATGGTAGGGAACATTTTCCTAACACATCCTATATTGTGGGGACTGACTGAGGGGTGTTGTTTTTGTGTTAGGGCTTAGGTTTAAGACTAAGGTGTGAATTAAATTCAGTTTGCAGTTACTGGTAACTGGTTACTGGTTTAGGATAAGGCAGAGGGATAGGATGCAGAAATGAATGGAAGTCCATGTAAAGTCTCTATAAAAATTGCTGTACTGGGCTAGATTAAGGTACTATCAAGTGCTATTGCCTTTAATAATGTTGTTGTTACTACCGTTTATCTAAAATAGGTGTTCTTTGTTCTCAGCATGATGAATGCGCAGAGAAAATGTATTGAGTGTACATATTTTAATAATTCTGTCATAAGAGCAATGCTTTTGTTTGTGTGCACAACTTCTTATCTGTATTCATCATTTCAGTAAGAGCATGACTAAATGAAAAATTGCTGTAATAATGTCCCGAGCATTAACAAGCAACACAGAGTTCAGTGGAAATGTTTCTACACCAGCATGCTAGTGCATTAAAAATTCAAGGCGGCTTTTACGCTAAAATAAAAAGATGAGCTGAATTAGTGACGCTTTCTTCATCTTTCAATTCATATTTTGTACTAATATATATATATAAGTTAAATGTCTTCCGCAAGAATAGTTATCCGGCTATTTGATGAGTTTCTGAAAATGTATGCCCCTGACCTATTAGCTGCCTTGCTGCATGAAGTTTCATTAGTGGACAAAGACACAAGGTTTATCTCAGTGTTGCAGCATCACCTTCATTGCATCTGATATTGTGGAATCCACTAATAGCTTGTCAGAAAAACCTTGGCAGCTACAGCTTTTGAGAAAGTTTGAAAAATTATGTGACATGAGTGTTACAAAAAGGAGACAGGATTAATAAAGACAAATCTTCATGGTATATATCAATAGCCATAGATCTGTCTTAAAAGAAGACCAGATCAACATATTTTCAATCTATTTATTAACATGTCCTATGCTGGTGTCTTAGGATGTATAAGCCTGAAGAAAACTGCTACTCAGGATCTGGTTCATTTCTTTATACCTTATTGACACCATCAGCCATAGCCTGCAATGTAAGTTCTCGAGGTCCATCCACAGTCTTGCCATCATCAGTCGGTCCCCAGCTGGCACTGTATATGTCAATTTCTTGAGGCATGTGGCTGATAGATGATGCTTCAATAATATCAGTCATAAAAGGTTGGTCCAGCATCCTGATGCCTGAAAGGATAAGAATTTTGTTTTTATCAGTATGTCATTTTAGCTGGCGGAAGAAGACAGCAGTGAAATATTAAATAAGGACTTAAGGAAAACGGCCGGTTCTGTTTTGACCATTTGATTTGCAAAAAAAAAAAAAAAAACATGGTATGCGCATACCTTGATAAAAGAAGATCAGTCACCATCACGGCAACATGCAAATCAAATTTCAACTTGCTTATTTCAAATCTCAATTTTATGCATCAATTTTGTTTTTTACCATGACAATCTGAATATTTTCCACCTCTGTGCATAGAGGTGAACCATATAAACACCCCTCAGCACAATTTTCCCCACAACAGCCTATACGTTGTGCTTTCCCTCTCTCTGTAAATCACCTGCATCCGACCTGTGAAGCTGTCATCATACTGTTATCAGAGCTATTATTTAACATTGTAATCTTTTCATGGTCACCCTCCTCTCTCTTCAATGTGCAGGTTTCTACTTGACACACACCTGCCACCTTGGAGTTGTAGGCGACTCCCACACCACAGATGTTATTGTTGGCTGCCGCAGAAACCTCCCCAGCACATCGTGTGCCATGACTGGTGACAGGAAAAATAAATAAATAAATGAGGAAAGAAATGACTTGTGAGGATTTGCATGAATTTGCATACATTTGCAAATGATATCTCCTTGGAAAAGTCTGATCTAAGATTTCACAAATCAGCTGTAACCTTGGTTGCTGCAGACTCTATGTCGGACTTTAACAAGATTGTTTATAGCAAAATGATCAAGTTAAAGAATCTTGTTGCCATAAACACTCTAATCCTGAAATTTAACTCAGATTTGTCCTGCAACAAACTACAATATTAGATGTCTAACAGAATAGCCTGTGCACATCTGTGTTTTGTGTTCACCGTGTAATGTTGCCATCTCTTTGCACTCCCACAGGGACACTGCAGAGTCAACCCCTCTCTCCCAGCATGCCTTGCACCAGACAGGCAGCTATTTATAACAACCAGCTGACTAGCCAACGAGAATTGCAGTCAGCAACCGCTATTAAACCAAAGCACCGCCTGCTAAATTTGACACAGAGGCGCAGACACACATACATCAAGGCAAATGGAAGCAGATGTGCAAATACAACAGTATTTGTTATATTTATCTACATGTTTTTATTTTTTTTTTTTACATATTTATGCTAGGGGTTATGAGTCTGATCAGGCTTTAGTAACAGAAGGTCACTAGTATACAAAATTTCTTTTGAGGACTAACTGACTTAGGAGCTTTCTTTTTCACATACTCTATGCAGCCATTTGTGTGACTAAAAATAAGCAATGTGGTTTTCTTTTGTCTTGCTGCTGGACAATGTCGCTGTTTGTTTTGCTGCATTATGTCTTAATAGAACTATGTGGAGAGAAAATCAATAGGGCAGAGTGAGCATACACCAGATAGAGCCCACATGTTTGCACATAAAAACACACTCGGTATGTGTACATAAACAAGAGGGCTGTCTGGACGGGCATTACCTGTTGAACCAGTCATCTGTGTATCGTGGGAATGGGAACGGGTCGTTGCTGCTAAAATCGTAGCTGGCATCGGCATTCTGAAAGGACCAAATTGATGCATTTATGAAAATAGAAAGGCAGAGAAAAAAAAAAAACAAACAAGCAATAAGTGAACAGGAGATGGGCAGTGAGAAAGATTACATTGTAAAGTCCTAACTTCACAAACAACAGGTACAAGCTTTCTTTTTTTTTCTTTTTTCTTTTTTAAGTATAGTTGTTAGTACTGTTCAATGTGAACTGTTACTCTCTTTTTGGCAGTCATTTTCAATATTAAGTTCTTTACTGTTTTCTCTCAAAGTCCAAACTGCACAGCAAGTTACCGTAACACAGGTCACTAAGACAAACGAGCTCAAAGTAAATCACATAGTGTATGAAAAAGAAAATCTCCTTCTGTAAGTTTTGTCCCAACATATGTACAAAACAGACTTATTTTAATTAGTGCCATAGTACAACTAACCCACAGATGACTCAAGACCAAGATCGGACAATACCAACACCAGCATTAAGACAATACTCACACACTGAAGGATATAGTTTTATTATGAAGTAGTTAGTCCCTGGGTTTCTTACTTAGACATTGTTCCTGTATTTCTCTATTATTCCAGTCCTTTGTTAGGTTTGGTCAGATAAAAGAAAACCAAAGATAAGAATGAAACCCTTGAATTTGCCCTTGAGAAACAAATACTGATCTTACTTTTAATACAGTTAGTTCTTTATTCAGTTACAGAGCTATAATGTGAAGGCCGTGAACATTCATTTTCATATTTCTAAGAATTGTCATATTCTTTGAGGTAATTTAGCTTTTTCTGCAGACATTTTATCAACAATTATGGTCATTTTGTGTTATGTTTTAATGCTGTGCTAAAGATCAAAGAAACTTCTTCGGGTCACTTCTTTCTCAGTCAAGGTGATTTTTAATCTACAACTTCTGAAATACTATACTACAAAGCATAATACTATTATAGGTGGCACCAAATTGCAAAACCATTACCTCTTATAATATTGTCTCTTTTATACTGTTGATGTTCTTTTTACATCTCCTCATTTGAGTAACTTTGATGTCAGATTTTAGATGAAATCTGAGCCTAACCACAGATTTTGTTTTATCCAAAATATAAATTAAGTATTGTAATTGATTCATGTTGCTCCCAGAATCATAATTTTGATGAGGTATGAGTTATTGGAGGACAAATTGCTTGTCAGATCACATTTGTTTTAACATTTTGTTTCTAGTAGTGGCAGAAATAACAGCAAATTCACCTACTTTGTCTTCCTTGATTCCACCTTTTATTAAAAATATTCACTGGGCAACATGGATGTCTGGTCACAGCATGTACTTCAAGCTGAGATGATAATGACTCAGAATTTAATTTCATATGACCAATAGTCAAAGGATCAGAATAAACAGCAGCAGAAAAAAAAAGTAGACAGAAAATATGCACATCTGTTAAATGATCATTTATCCAGTGAATGTAATTACCAGACATTTTGAATTCTCATTTGGACTTTCACTCACATACTCGTGTTTAGTGTTTGGTTCTGTGCTAGTGCTACATGTAACACATATTTTTTCTGGACATGAGAACAGAGGATCTGCAGCTCGGTCCATCGGCAGCAGACTCAACCATATCAGATCAGTTTTAGGAGACTGGTTTGTCACTGCTGCTTCTGCCAGACAACTGGCTGATAATTAGAGAAGACAAGTCTGGCCAGTAGCACAACAGGAAGGGAGCAGAATCTCCTGGTTTCAACCAATGGGAATCACATATGAATTATTTTTATACTGACATATAGCTAGATTGCTACAGTTATTTTGACATACATTCTTATTTTTGTGTTTGTGTAATTGTGAGGCGTTTGCAATGCTTTTTAATGTTTATGATAAGTTTTGTATTTGTAATTTTTTTTATTATTGCCATATTATGAAAATGTGAGGAGGGTAACAAGGACAAAGTAAAAAGCCTCTGTCAGTAGTTGTTTCTATTAGAGCGAAATGTCAACTAAACTGTTTTTTTTTTTGTTTTTTTTTTTATTGTGTTTAACATTTTCTTTCTTTGACTCGTTTCCTTTCTAAGACAATAAAAAAATAAAAAGAAACAAGAGCAGGCTAAAAATGTGTAAGAACCTCAGCTACAAAATATTTTGAAAAATGCTTAAAACATTGCCATTGTCTGGAGAACAACATTTTTGAAGAGAAAAAAAAAACACACTTTCTTTCTGTTTCAATAAACCAGGTAAAAAGTCTCGAGCCATGGCAATAAATAACATGGGAGTATGTCCATGGATCACTTACTGAACTTCAAACTCATATCTTTTGCTATCAATCAGACTCTCTGTCATGGGAGCAGCCAGGTACAGAATTACTAATGCCTTAGTCACTTCATCTGTTCCTGGCAACCCCCGGCTGCTAAAAGAAAAATCACACAGACACACCATAGTAAGGCTGCTATTTTCTTCTTTTATGTCTAAATGCAGTTATAAGTACACCAAGGGTACTGCCACTAAGATTCATCTTCAAAGATTAAGGCATGGTAATCTAAGAAAAATACATCAAAAGTGCTTCATTGCTTCAGAAGGCATGACAAGGTAATTCATAGATATTACTGAAAGAGAAGAAAGGGAGTGCAGTTTTCCTCCAACCATCTTGATTATCTTGGTCCTGCCATCAAGCTTCTGTTTCAGCTGTTTCTAATGCCTACAAATTGAAGCAGACTAATGCATTGCCATCTTTCAGCATATTACCAGGGATGTCTGAATTTAATTATATAAAAAACATTTAGATTTGTGGTCCATAAGTCTAACCAAACCCATCATGAACGTGATAGTAATGCCCAACCTCTCTGCCAGGATAACCAATAAACAATACCACCAAGAAACCAGTGACTCGGCTTTAGATTGAGAGTAATCGTAAACTTTACTGGGTAATCTCCATCTTTATTAGAGAATAATCTTAATACTAATCACATCCAATAAATTTGGATTTGGATTTTCTCCAAACCATTCTGAGTTATTTTGGAACATGGCAGAACTTATTTCTCTCTTTTTGCACACTGGTTATGCTAAGCTTGATGCTTTAATCTGTGATAGTTTGGATTTCTTGTAGCTGAAGAATGCACATCGGTTGTCATTTGTAAATGATTAAAACTTTTTCTGAGTTATCTGTATTTTCTCAAATAATTTAGCTAAGATTAGTGGTATTCTTCTTATTCTCTTTCAGGTTTTTCTCGTCAGGGTCACCAGAACTATTATGATTAAATAGGGTCAAAAGTTATGTAAAATCAAATTAAGGGTCACAGAAAGATGTACAAAAATGACTGTAAAGCCATGTTGACAATTGATCTTTTTTTAAAGGGTAAAAATCGTTCATTCGTTTTTTTCTGGTGAAATGTAATGATACAATTGGGATTAGTATAATAATTTTTATAAAATTACACAATTTTCTTAAATGTGTACAGCTATACCCCAAACTATGTGTTAGTCCCTTGGCTTATACATAACATTCTGGGTTTATAATACAGAAATATCTACTGGTATTCAGGGTAATCGGGTAATATGCTGCTCTATTTAATAGACAGATTTCACAATCAGGAATGGGCATAATATCTTTATTTTATCATGGCAATTGAACATTCTAGCTTAATCTTGAAGCTGGGAAAGCTGACGAGTTATATGAACAACATTGCTCGTCTTAACTTCCTCTAATGTTCAGCTATTTTCGTTGATCAGTATGTTCAAATGGTAACTTCCCATCTGCACAGTAAGAGTCCTGCTAGGTGACACAACACTCCACATTTCTCCTTTTCTCCTCTTACACATGTTTTATTTAGCAGGCAGAGGGAGAAAAAGGTCACCTATCAATCCTGCTGGTACTGAGAAATCCCCCTCTGTAGCCAGTAGATTTATCGATCATGTGTGGGAAGTGGAGAGATGAAATAAATAAATAAATAAATAACTGAGCCACATTCAGAAAACAGATCTAACTCCAGCACCATTAAAATAATTGAACTTAATAAAAGTAGAAAATAAGCAAAAGCAGAAAATGAGCATACTGGAAGTTGTATCAATTTGTTATAAATTCCCATGAAGATCTATTTTATCCAAAACTCATCACAGTGTTTTGCCTGTTGATATCTACTGGTAAATGTGCCATGAAATTAAAACCACCATGTTAGAAATTGCTTATTGCAAGCAATATGAGCATTTCCTGAATGATTGTTACAGCAAAAGCACAAAATGTACTGTAGAAATATCCAAATGCGTTCGATTAAAACTGAACTAAAAGATGTGATGAGCTCAAATGATATTTTATGAAATTTCTCTTCCAGCTGATAGTAGGAGGTTTAAAAAACACCATGACAACGTTAACAAAACCGGATCTGTCATGCTGTGTTTTTTTTTTTCTGTTTTTCTGGGCAACATCTAACTCAAAGAAACACACACACACGAGCCTACACGCACACAAAAGACATCTACGGCACAGCGTGATGCATCAATCTAGTGAAGCATGCTCCTGCATCTCCACGGCTGAGTCTGCATGTTATTTTTGGGCCACAGCTCATCTTTGTTCACAGGCGGGTGCATGCAAAGCCAGGCAAACATGGTGATGAGTGATACATGCACACATAGAGAAAACAATCTTACACAAAAAAAATAATGTTTAAGGGTATATTTCTAAAATCTGAAAGGTGAACCTCCACTCCGGTCTGAAGGACTTCGTTTTTGACAGTATTTTTAAGGCTCGCCCTGTCATGTAGTGGCACCCATTTTGCCTTCACCTCTCTATAGCAGCTCCTTTACTCTTGCTGAAGAAAGGTATCGCTATATCACAGTGTAGATTTTGTGTTGTTACAACTAATGTAAAATGTTTTACTCAGTGTTCTGCCATAAGTAGCAGTTTGCATGAAGGCTAAAAAAATTAATTTTGACGTAATCTGAGTAAAACTCCTTGCCGTGTCACTACATGTCTTATGGCTGCACTCAGGATTTCTAATGGCTTCATGTCAACAATGCTTTCTTCCTGAATCTCTTCCATCAAGGTCAGATTTGTGAAGGCATACCAAATCACAGTCCTGTCAATAGTGAGAGTCAGAGTCAGTACAGGTTGCTTTATTAATCCTCCTCTCTTGAGACTTGTCAAGTTTGGTAGATGACCCTGTCTTGGTAAGAATGTAGTAGTGGTCTGCACTTTCTGTTTTTAACCAATAAATTGAAAAATGTTCCATGAGATGTTCAAAGTTGGAATATTGCTTGAGAACTAAGTCCTAAGTATTTGATAATAACTTCTGAAAGCATTTGGTTGCACCAGATTATATTTTGTGGTGTCAGATTAAGCTGGGACAAATAAAGATTTCTAATTTCTTAAGAGAAGAAATTTAATTCCATGTGTTATATTGCCTTCCCTTCAGAGTTATGCACTACTATGTGTTGGTTTTCCACATAAAACCCAAATAATATACACTGACGTTTGTGGGTATAATGTAATGCAAAAAGTGACGGGGTGTCAATACTTTTGCCAGGCACCGTAAATCTAGCAGTGCATTTTAGAAAGAAGCAATAGGTGGAAGGAAAAACTACAGGCTCCAGGGTTGTCAAAACATCATTATGCTCAAGTCAGAGAAAAGTGAGAAAACTGTAAATTAAAACAAGAGAAACCAAAGAGTCAAGATAAACAAAGCTCGCCAGCCAGACGCGCAGCACTGCAGTCAGTGCACTCACTGTAAAAGTCAAATGAAACCTTCATCACTATGTTCTATTTCACAATCCTTCTTGTCCTTTAAAGTTTTATCAGTATTCTAGAGATAAAACATCACATTATGCAGCACCAACTACCCTGGCATTATCTCAGCTAGTGACAGATCGGCCTGCCACTGTGTCTGCCACAGAGTGCTGTGCATTAACATTAAACAGCTTGGCTGGCCGGCTGCCTGTCTCTGCGTCCTCCAGGGATACAAGGAGACTCGGCAGCCATGAAGGCAACTCAGAGAGCACCTGCCAGTGCCAATGAGAAGTCACACAAAGCCCGTGAAATCCTCAACCCTTGCTTCACTTATTAACAGCCCTTCAAAGGAATGAAAGAAAATTAAGAACATTCAACAACATGAAGCTACTCACATAATTTGATGCCAGGTCTGGATGTAGGTAGTCGATACCTGGAATAAGACATTAATCAGTGATGCAACAGAGCCTAAGTAAATAAATAAAAGATGATTATGTACTTTTCGTCTATTGTATTTGTTCTTAATTGCCGTGAAAAGTGTAAACTAGGTTCTGTTAGGACAATTATTACTTAAATGTACCAGTAAGTGTGTCAGAAAAGGTTTTGAACTTTATCAACACAAAAAGACCAGAATGGCCTTTTATTTTATTTCAACACTTAAATGAACGTGATAAATTAAATATAAAATACATTTTAAATATTATAAATAACAGCATTTCTTTAATAAATTTTGAATGAAAGAGCTCTCCATACAAAACACCTAAAATATAAATGTTATTAACTTAAAATTTTGTTTTAATTACACAGTTAAACCATTTGGCTGAAGAGGAAAAGGTTGACATAACTGCAATGTTAAATAAAATCACTCATTATTATTATTGTGTTTTTGACAGTAAAATTTCATTGAACAGAAATGGTTTTATTCTTCTAAAAGAAAGAAATCTCATTTATATATTCTATCAAAATATTGTCTGAGTCGTAAACAGTTACTCTACTTATCAAACCATTGGAGGGACCTGCACAAGCTTAGCGACTGCTACAGACCGTTCATTAAAGACCAGCTTGAAGCTCACCATCATCCATGATTGCGATGGTGACTCCTTTGCCTGTGTACCCCAGTGCCCAAGCTTCAGCCACATTTAGATCCAACCCGGGTGTCCCATCTGCCTGCCCTGTGTTTATCTGGACAACATGGAGAACATTCATGAGTCATGGCACCCAGGTGAGCCACCATTAGGATATTAGCTATGCTAGAGGATGCTTGCATGCACCGGAAGGAATAACATTGGATGTGGCTGGGTATGAAGGGTATAAATGTCAGCGATACAGCATGTGCCTCTTTTGCCTCAAATGAATGAAGGCAAGCTTGCTGCTGCATAAAAGTCATGCCTGCCATCAAGGATGAGCACGACAGGCGGGGGTAACAGGCATGCACAAGTTCGGAAATTACACATCTCTGTTTTTGCCAAACTAATCTAAGAATGAGTAACAATGTTGATTCTGTAAGCAGAGTGGAAAACGCCTGGATTCCAAGTAATTAGCATGGAACAATGTGGGCTGGTGAGAAAGGTCAGGCAGCACGGACACAGCTACTCGGCTGATTACTCACCAGGTACCACTGCTTGGTGAACAGAGGGTCACTCATGTTCACTTCAATATCATTGATATTTCTGTAGCCTCGCTTCTGACGACTGAAACCTTCCTGTTCGAAGACTTTCTTTACCTGGGCACAAGAAGCAGAGAAATGACACAGAAGAAAGCAGTGAGCTCAAAGGGACAAAAAAAATTTTAAAACAAAACAGTAGCAGAATGAAATAAATGTGCTGGGAAATTGAAGCAGAAACAAAAAGAGAATTTCCTGTAACTCTAAAGATGTTGCATTGTGTGCTGCTTTGTGCACAGAAAATCACAAAACTCAATTGTGCTGTCCTCACCATGAAACAAGAGCTTCTTGTCAATCCAAATAACTGTTTTTTTTTTTCTTCATCTAATAAGAGTCTTTGCAGGTATAGCCGAGGCTGCCAGACTCACCTGCCACAAGGCCACAGCCTCTTTTCTCCAGACAACCTTACAAACCGCCGCAATTATGTTCACAAACACTCCACGGCTTTCCTGAGTTATCAAAGAAACCCAGGTGGATGAACAGCTGCTCTCTGCATTAGTTGCTTTTTTTTTGTTTCTAGAAATGTTATCACCACACCAACTTAAAGCACTGCAATCTAACACATAAGGAGTGGATAAGTTACAGGAAAGTTACTAAACACGATCTAAAACATTCACTCTATATGTACATACAGACAATAAAAAGGAAAAATGGAGCTCCTACCCATCGTCACTACTTTCAAGGAGACAGTTTACTTTGTATTACTTTTTTACTATGAAATATTTTTTTGTAGTTTTCTTTTGTAATTTATAAGATGGGAAAAAGAAGAATTGGTATTACAAGTACAAAAGTCAGAGGTCAAATGTCTGCAGAATGATTCAAATTTGTTGATAAAACTGACAGCCTGCAGTTATGGCAGTTTGTTCCTTATTATGGTAATTATTTCTCAGCCACACTGTATAACTTTAGTTTGTGTAACGTTTAGTTACGTCTGTTTACTGTTTAAATATCTAATATTTAAAGAAATACGCAATTATTAGCCGTTTGAAGAAAAGAACAATGTTTTTAACTAACTCAGCTTTCACCCATGTGACATTTCAGGACATATGCAACAAAATGCAAAAAAATAAATAAATAAATAAAATACAAAAAATGGCTAATAACAATGGATAATAAAGGTTTCTGTTGGTTGCTCAATTTAAGAATGCTTTGTGCGTACAGATGCACTGAAAATCAAAATGAAACATCCCTGCAATCTTTCAACGCCGTAAATTAATGTTTCATAAATGCTTGGTTAGAAATGTCAATTTTATAGTTATTCTTATAATTTTCAGGGACTGTAAGTTTTCACAGTTTCAAAACCACGCTTGAAAAATGGGTCACTGATAAGTGTACCTTTTATGATTACTCTTGCAAATTCACCATAATGTGACTCAGAAAACTGGCAATTTCAAGTGTATTTACAATCCTCAGATAAGAAGGCAGAGCAGCACTTAAGGCGCCTTTCTCAAATGGCCAAAGTGTATTCATTTGCGAGTCTCATTTAAGTCACACTATAATCAATCAGGAGGAACATACGCACTGTAAATCAGCCAGACAGGAAATCCTTTAAAAGGCAGGTCAATCCTCAGTTCTCTTCGTTTTGCCAATTGTTAAATTTTTAAAATATACCACAATTTTCCTTATTTTTCAACATTTCTCTCCATCCAGCAGCAATTTATTCCTCCACTGAGCGGAAGAGTGGGTATTTCCCTTGGACGGCATGTCATACTTCCCACTCACGACATCAAACAGTGCCCATGCACCACTGTCACTGTCCGCCCTTGCCAACTGCCAGCTCACAACGCTTCATTTCACTTTGAAATACAGCGCTTTGATACTTTACTGTTCTAGTTCCCCCATGATTTTTTTATTTATTTTTCGCTTTGTTTCTTTGCTTGTACAGGGGTTGAAAGATCTTGATTATGCTTTAAATATGAATGTCTCCAACTCACCAGCTTTTATAGCTTACCCCTGTTTATTAGTATATCTACATTTACAAATAAAATAACAATGATTTAAAAAAAACAGAGCTGCATAACTGAGGAGACAAGACAACAATCACAAGAAAAGATGAGAAGGAGAGACAAGAAAAAAAAGGTCCCTGTGGGGAAAGGGGTGGGTAAACAAATTCTAATAAATGAAAGAACATGAATCCTGGTCACGGTGTATATACTACACCCTTGTTGTCGCTGCTCAGCATCTGTTAAAGGTAGACTGCCATTTAACGTTCCCCGTAAATTTCTGAAAACTAAAGCAATGTGACCCTTTTTGTAAATCTAGCTTAATTTTAAATGAAGACTCATATTTATGTGTTAATTCAATTTACTTCATTTGAGCAGTTGAAATAGTTTGACTGGTCTCTCCTGTTCTCATGCTGAATTCTCTAAATTGTCTTTGTATTCTTCAATTTTTTTTGTTGAATCTTTGAATCTATAAATCACAAATCGCGTCAGTCATGCATGATACAAATGAACACTATAACTCACGAAGCTGCTATCATTGCAGAATTACATCATCTGGGTCGATATAGAGTGCAATGACTAAAATCTTCCACTCTAAAAGGTCTGAACACGTCAGCAGTACTAATATGATTCCAGTATTTTAACTTTGAAACTCGGAGCAAAGCATTTGGCTCCTGACCAACTCTTTTTAAAAATGATTTTCAGCCATTATCACTTCTAATGAAGGAACTACCATTGGCCAAAATCCTGTGATGTATTTTATTTTAAGTGCAGTAAAATACACTTAAAATATTGTGTCCAATGTGCAACTAGTGAGAACTTGCACTGTACCAGAGTGTTCCAAGTGTTTTAACCTGAAACCCTGTGGCTGTTTGGCTGAACAAACAGTCTGTATTTGCTGTATCACAACCTGGAGCTGTAAACCCAGCTAACCCTTTCATAATTTGAATTTTATGGGACTGTTATTGTTATTACCCCACTTAGTGGTTGTTTGGAGTATCAAGGTGTCTAACTCTGATACTCTTGCCACCTTTCAAAAATCACACATGAATCAAGAGATTTTTAAATTTGCAATTTTTCAACTATTCAACTTTTGTAGTGCACTCCTATGTATTAGTAAATTTGGAGCAAATATATAAATACAGGCAGACAGCAGAAGGCTACCTGGATTGAATAGTTTACTGAAAAGGTTTCTTGAGTTTTTTTTTCTTACATCTTCAGTGAGAACAACTACTAGTATTTAACATTATTCTCTCAGCTTCAAATAAATGTTAAAAAATAAATAAAAAATCTGAAATTAGAACTATTTGGAATATGTAAAATCAAAACATAGGTGTCTTAGAAGAAATTGTATGTGAAACTGAAACTATTGCTGGTTATATTTCACTTACAAGTATCCGAAGCTGGAATCAGGATAGAAAATGTCACAGTGCCATTTGGGGATACTTTGATGCTTACACAGGAACAGTAGAGATGTGGGCTACTTTATCAAACTGTCCCTGGAAGCAGGCTTACTGTTCTTGTACAAACACCTTTAAAAACGTCACGATGAGGTGTACATTCTCGATAACAGCAGAAATAACTCAAATTCAAACAATTTTAAAACAAAAACGAACAACATGCTAAAATACTAACATTTTAAGGCAACTTCGACTGTTAATGTGAACATTTGTAGCTGACTGTGAATGTTGTAAGGTCACAGGAGCTCCCATTGACGTTTCCATCCTCATAGGGTCCAGAGATACATAGAAATCCATGTAAGCACACCAACCAGCTGATTAAACCTCAGCATTTGGAATGTAGACCTGTCCATGTCCGTGTTGTCTCACTTCCATTAGCTGCATTAGCTCGGTGAAGCGGCTCACATTTATTTTCATTAGCACCTCTCACAACCGTAATTAGAGAGGTCAGTTGATTGTCTGCAGCAGGACCTTCGCTCTTACCGCCTCCGACAATAGACCAAGCTAAACACGTGGAGTTACACAAGACAAATTGCACTGGAACAAACAAATTCATTCACAGCCTGTCATCGTTCAAACAGGCTATTGCCTTTGTGCCACTGTGCCTTCAACAGACTCAGAGCGGGCAGAGATGTGAGCTAAGCAGTCTTAGCGAATTTAAAATCTGAATAATTGTTGTACAGTATTTACTACTTGGTTTCCTATGAACAGTGTGAAAATCTAAATGTGGTAACCGCTTTGTCGTGCCGCTTATTATCTAACAAAGCTTTTCTGGCTTACTGTACTTAGTTGTTACCCAAAGCCTGCTGTTGCCACACTACACATGCCACGATAAATGCTTAGATGGAAATCAAGCATTTCTTGTGGCAAACACTGCAAAGATATCAAAAACCTAAGACCCAAATCTTGATTTCTTGATTTTCTTGATAAAAGAAATCAAGATTTCCATTTGCTTATATTTTTTTCAGTTAAATATGTGGTCTCTCAGTTTTTATGGGGAAGTTAACGCTGTTCACATTTAGTTTTTCATCAGAGTGAGTTCAGGCATTACCAGCAAGTTTGTTCCCAGAGTTATACAAACTGGCATCCAGTGATATGAACTTACCCCTACATCCAATACATGTATTTAGATGTCTTAAAAATATTTTATGTCTATAATTGAATTTTTCTATATTCAAAACATAATGTTGCAAAGACAAGAATTAACACAAGAATGAATGTGTTTTTCTGTCATACCTCTGTTGAATTCAGTATCCTGCTGATGAGTTTACAAATCTAACATGGCTACTGCTATATGCATCTTTGTTGATTAGGATGTTAATAATGCCATTTGTTGCTTTTTTTTTGTTTATTTATTTATGCAGGAATGAATTTGATGACTATTGGGATGTGTCTCTAAGAGGACCTATTACATTGTACATACCAATATAAGAAAAAACATTTAAATATATAATTTTGTTTTAAGAGTTACGCTAAGGTATTTTTGAAAGCTTTTCTTCATTTCTGTAAAACACTTTATGTGCATTCACTATGTGTATGAATGGGATTAAATAAATAAAACTGATTTAACTCCCTTGAGATATTTTAACTGAAAAAAAGGTTTATTGATTGAACTGTGTGCTTTTTTAAAATAATTTACTTGAAATGGTGTACATGATGCATTTATCATCATGTTACTACAGATGCTACAATAAATCATCCAGTCAAATTAAGAGAATTTACACCTCTCCCAATGTAATTCTTGTTGTCTTCATCATAAGGTGACAGCTTCTGCTGTAACTGCTGTAATTACACACACAATACAGCACAACTAGACAACGAAAGAGGATTTTTCCATTTAAGCAGCTCTAATAATTGAGAGGTGTTTTTTCTTGAAGGACAGAAGATTGTACAACTTATCTTATTTTCTAGAAAACAAAAGGCTTTTCTGCTTCCTTTCAACATTTATTTCAGTTTTATCTGCTTAGTGCTCATTGTTCTCCGCCTCCTTGAGATCACAGAAGTTGTGCCCATATCATGAACTTTTAACGATTTGTCTTCTCAACTTCGGTAATGGGTTTCATTTCAAACACAAACCTCAAAAAACCCGGCGTCGCAGACTGAGTGAAAAGTCACACTGTCTCAGACACGGGTAGATATAATTAACGCTCACCCTTCTGTCTTTTTGGAGGCTCTGTTTGATACGAGTGCTGCGTTTGCTTCGCCTCTTTGAAGCCTCCTGAGGATAGAAGTGAAACAGGCCGTCTCCAAAGGGAAGCTGCATTTAAAATAAAACAACACACACATACAGAGAGAGAGAGAGATGAGCATTTCAAGAAACAAAACAAATATGAGAACAATCAAGTACAGCAGTCCCAAAGAATAAATACATACACTCAAAAAACATTGCATTAAAAATGCAGGAGCACGACGGTGGGGTCGCAGGACCAATGGTTCCCTAGTTTTAACATAGGGTCTATTTTAAGGCAGTGAAAAAGAAGAATCAACCATGATAAATCACATAGGCAGGGAAATGAGATGCGTCATCCAGAGTTTCCCCTCCAGCACTGTACACAAATTAAAGACCTCCCTATGCTTTGGTGACAGCCAAGGAGCAGGTCAATCCTCAAAATAAATGCTTTCCGATGTGCCTGTCAGATGCAATGTTGGAATACATTGAACATTTGCATGAATATTACTCTGATCTCCAACTGGCCATTAGTTGGAAATTGCCTGAAACAAAAGTAATAAGAAAAACCGACCTCAGCGCAAACGCTGCACTTATTTTTTGTAATTAGGAATTTTAACGATCTCAGTGGGTTGATCATTGCCAGTTTGGTGGCCTGATCTAGTTAATTAGGCAATGAACGAGGATAAGTCAAACAACACAAACATTGTTTAATGGTGCGACTCCCATTAGAACCAATAAAGCCACAGATTACATAACCTGGGTGGCAGTACATGTCAGGAGATAAACAAGTGCCTGCAACATCTCAGAGGTGGTGAAGCTGCACAGTTACAAGACAGATTATACTAAAATGAGTGAAATGAGCAGAAATGATGGGGGAGAAAGTGTGATTTTCATGCAGACACGGCTTTGCCCAATGCTACGCCTCACTGACTGAGGCTACAGCCAATTTCACACAAACGTTTATTTTGACATGTGACAAGGAACATACTCCTCGGGAATTATTTCCACAGGTCTGCAGGAGGAGGCTTGTCATGCCCTTTGATATGTTACACCTGAACCCTTGCAAATTATTTTCAGAATATTTATAAAGATGTACAGTTTTCTGGTGAGTTTGAAGGTGATCACACTGTGTTTTTGTGTTAATTTACAAAACACCATCCTAAAAATAAGGCAGCAGAGTACATAAAATGACAATAGCATAAATTTAAGTTCAGCTTGTTAGAGCATACCTGGTTGTTCATGGTTACAGAATACATTATCTTTTGTGTTATTCCAAGGGCCTCATCCGTCAAAGGACATTAATGCTAAATAAATTTGGTCCATAGGCCAGTGGGCAAGCCACAAACCTCAGCCTGTATTTCAGTGGAAATGACGTCATCAAATTTACAAAGTGGAGCGAAGTAAAACCAAAAGAAAACATAAAGATGCTTCCTAGTGGGTTATCTAATGGACAGCTCGTAACTATTGCGAGGATGGGAAATGATTTAAATGTCCCAAACATGCACATGTTTTCTCTGAACGTTTTTAGTCATATTAATTTATTTATTTACAAAACCTAATGCACATGCATGCGCGTCACTTTTTTTTTTTGTCCCGAGTATCCCTCATACCTTCCGTGCACTCTGGAGCCCATGTTGTGTTGCAACTTGGTGCGCCTCATCCTGAGCGTCCTCATGCAACTGAACCAGAAGGTGGTCCGTCAGGACTCCTTCTGTAGCCTGCGTCGCAAATATCAGCAACGCGTTCAGCAGTACCATAAATCCCACGGCTGTCCCATAGCGGGAATATCCACACATCGTGTCTGGCTTTATGTCAGTTCTCTTGAAATTGCCTGGCCGTCGGTCGGAGTAAAAACAAATAAATAAATAAAAAAATTAAAAAATATCAGTGCGCGGGATGCTCCTCGCTGGAGATGGGAGGAGAAAAAAAGGTAGAGGAGGGCGAGAATGTAGAGCAGGGTGGGGGGAGTCTTGAGGGGGGATGTTGTTGGATCAACGCATCTCTTCCTCGTGAAGCTGATGATGAGACCACTGAAGTTGTGCTTCACTGAGCTGCTCTAGCTGCTCTTGCGTTGTGTGCTGTGGATCCAGGCAGGCTGCATCCTCAGCTTTCTGTCTCTCTTCCTCCTCCTTATCTCCCCAGTAATTCATTTACCTTCTTTGCTCTGGCAGTCTCGCGCGCGTGACGTTGTACCAATGGGCTCTGTCGGGTGTGCACCATTGTTTCCTTTACTTTTCGGCACCTTGGAGAATTCCTCGGGGATGATTGGAATTCCGCTGATTAAGAGGCCATGGAGTTTTGATACGTGTCCAGATAACAACGTATTGAGAACTGATATGTCCTAATCGATTATCTTTTTCCGAATCATGACACAATATTCATGTGCATCTGGCTCTTAAAAACTGACTGTAATTTGTAAGTGAGCAGAAGGCAGACATATAAGAGACTATAACTCTTCGAAAGGGTTCTTATTAGAGTGCACTTGCATTGTGTTGTATCTCAAAGAAGCAGAACATTAAAAAAAGAATCTATTCAATACATTTTAATACAAGTTTTGTTCTTTAAAGCTTTCATTGCCATGATGTTGTTGTGACCATGCATAAGTGATGCTAATCTATTACCATCATGTAATGGTCATAAATATAGTGTCAAATGTGTGCTCACAAGGAAGCACAATAGTGTATGAAATAGTCTTGAAGAAGGTACATTTTGTATAAGCGGATACTAATCACGGTTTCCACACTCCTTCCAGAGTTCCTCCCACACTCTTGCCTTTCTGCAGACCCAGGATTATGTTGTTTTGTTGTTGTTTTTATAATTATTCCAGGCAGAACAGTGGTCTTCTTTTCTCTACCAGAACAGTACTCATTTATGGAAAATATCACAAGTCAACACTCACATCTGGGTGTTTTATTCATCGTCATCTTCATGATATGAATAGGTTGGCATGAAAAAGTATGCAAAGAATATCTACAGCTTTGAGCCATTGAGATTTTCCTTTTTCACAAACCAACTGTTTGGCAGAGAGGGAAGCGGGAAAGCATTAAAAGCTGTCCTGCTGTGTAAAGAAATGCTGAGGGATAAGACACATTTCTCTGCTGCTTTCACAGAGAGACCCTGACTCTGTCTGACTTGACGCAGTGAAATATCACTTAATTTGCAAAGCAACTATAGCCATAGGTCATTGTTTAGAAATGAAAATGTAATATAACTAGTTATTAAACAGGGAGAAAAACATAATAAAATCCCAGTTCAAAGATGGACTGCACAAACCAATGTTATGGTAAGGATCCGGATGTTTTAGCAGTAATGCTTTATACCATAGACAGACAGGCAGATAGATGTGTTTTCAAATGAATTATAAAACGGGTACTTTTCATATATTAAAATTGCACAATAGTGTTCTTTCACAGGTATAACAAAGAACATTAAACCACTAAGGGAACTTGATGAATAGTTGCACTGTGGTACCCATATGCAAGCAAGATTCGGCAGGCCAGAACAACAACAACAACAAAAAAAAGATGATTATATTTAAACCTAGACCAAAGGTGCCTGTAAGGCAGAGTGTCCAAAGAAATATATGCAAACAGACATGCTGAGAGGGATAAGGATACAAAACTCGTCTTGACATGAAGGGAGCACAACATAATTAGGACAAAGATCCGACAAGAAGCCACTAAAAATATGGGACTGTGCATGTCGAAGGTTGAAAACTGCCCAGGTGAACTAATAGAGAAAGAATAAGAAGAAAATATGTACTTTTGTCGGCGTTGCAGTTATCTGGTGTTGCATAATGATACTAACATGGTTATTGATAGAACATAGCAATATGCGATTGGGACTAAATTAATCTTGATTTCACATGACTTTAAATTGCAGTAGTTGTATTTCGCCTAAAAACAACAACAACAACAAAAAAACACAAACAAAGCAAAAAATTGACATCTCAAAATTTGTAATGACAAATGTGAAAAAACATTTAGGGTGATGACAGAATATCTCAAGTCCCAAAACTGGCCTTTTTAAAATGCATAAAGTCCACAAGGTAAACAATTCCCCTTTATATACAACATTAACATTACAAACCTTTGTTGTTAAATAATTCCCCTTTGTATCTCTATTGCAAAACAAGCAAACAAAAAAAAAAAAAACATATTAGCTTATTAATATTTAACAGCCTTAGCGTATTCATTTGGGAAATGGTGGGTTTATTATGTTGACTGTTTTAAGTAAATGACTGCCAAGCATCCCCCTTATATTTAAACACATGTTTTGATGATGTTCTCTTTCAAACAGATCACAGTAAGATTGCTGTAATCAGTATAAATTAGGCATTTATCATCTTAAGCCTTCAAATTTTGTGGGACCAGGTTATATTGTAACCTGACTGTTATGGTCTCAGGGTGCAAAGATTCAAAGGAGTTACTCAGCCACATGGACATGCATCTAATATGAGGTAATGACAAATACAAACAAACAAATCTTGAATTTTTTGTATAGTTGCTTGAGGCAGGAGAGGATGCAGGCTGCTTGTCAGTGTTTTAGTCAGAGTGTGAGATTAAACCTGCAGCTACAACCTGATACTCAAGAGATAGCAATAAATGGACAAACACATACACACAAACACACACACAAAACATACAGATAACAAAGCCTTTCGAACCCTTGCCACGAACCTTTCAACTAGACAAGAGAGAGAAGGATATTGATCTTCCATCCAGTCTGCTGCAGTGGGTTTCCATTGTTAGAATAAAAAAAAAGTTAAACAGCCAAAAGGACTGTTATGGCTGACACATTTTCATGAATAGTTTATGACTGCAAACGGATACAACTATAATCAAAATCTGCAAAACAAAAGATGAGACTCAAGCACATTCTGTTTGTGTCACAAAAAGATGAAGACACAAAAAGACAGTCTTTCCCCATCTTTCCCTGCAATGAAGCTACATTTCAGAGGCAGTTCTGAACTCTACTGCTCTACTGCTGCGTGACGACATTTCTTTGAGTGCAAGGATTGTGCTTACAGCAACATTGATTGCTTTGTATGTACCAGCTTTTCATCTGATGGTTTCATTCACTCCTTTTTTTAGTGTCTCATTCTTTGTGCCACTGTGCTGTTCGCTGCCTATATCTGAGGAAGCTGCCGCCTGCGTCTGGCTGTGAGAGATAAGATGCCGACATTTACAGGTAGACGGATTTCCAAACCATGTGATAACACCGGTGTTCATTACGGCAAAGGGCTGACATGTGATGACATATCATTACCTCAGTGTCTCTTGCTTTACATTATCGCTGTGGGCATTTAGACACAAGAACAGACTGTTAGGATCTGGAGGTTCTGTGTTACTTGCCACTTACATAAAGGAAACGTGACATAAATAAAGAGCCTTACATTTAACTCACTAATTTGAATTGTACATTAAATTAATAAGTATGCCTAAAATATTGATGTGCCTTTTGAGTAGAAGTTAAAATAGTTTTGTTTTTTTCCAGCTGAAGCAAACTTCTCAGTTCATTGAATAAGAATACTTCAGAATACTGAAGCTAAATTTTCCAGGATAACGAATCATTTTGGGCTTAGCTATAAAATTCAACACACTAGCGACATTTGTGAATGGTTGGTGGAGCTCATCTAATTCCAGTGTGGTGCATTAACAGGACAGCACTTGTGTCATTAATCCAATCTTGAAATTTTCATACTGGTAAATATTCCAATCAACTGGTATTTGTATTGTGGGGTTATTGCAGATGGTGAGGCGCATAATGACCACAGGTCACAAAGTTCCTGCTGAGTCAATAAGCCTTCATACTCGACCTGGTTGAGATCTGTTTTTATCTAAAATAGCAAGTCATGCCTCTTTGTCTGATGATCTAATGTATGAGTCTGGTTTTGGCAGATGCCCAGGGAACAATGCTTGCCTAACTGCAAGTGTGTAACATGTAAAGTTTAAAAAAACTAGATATTTTTGGATAGAAGTAGCCAGAGTTCAAAACTAAATCTGACAGTATATCTATCAGATTTGCTGTCAGATTCATAGAGTTGATTAAGTGTAGAAAACTTTCACCAGATAGAGTGAGCAGCATTGTCAGTTTGTGGAAGGACCTGACCTGGGATGATTACAACAAAAGAAGACTGAATGCTGAAATTCTCTCAAAATGTGTATCAACAAAGTATCAATTTAAATTGAGGCATATTTTATGCAGCAGAATTTTGCAGCTTCTTTTTGTTGTTTATATTTTTCTTTCTATCAGATTTGGGGGTTGCCACAGACTGGCGACCTGTCCTGGGTGAACCCCGCCTCTTGCCCGGAAACGTAGCTGGAGATAGACACCGGCAACCCTCCTGACCCCATTAGGGACAAGGGTGAACAGAAAATGGATGGATGGATGGATTTGGGGGTTTTTTTCAGTTGCATTGTACATACAGTATATAAGATGTTAAAGATTAAAAAACGGCATTGCCTATTTTTTAACATCACAAAGACATGGCATTTTATAAGTCTGCATAGACTTTTTATATGCACTATACATACATTTAAATGCAGCAAACTCAGAAACACTGATTTCTGCAGATCTATTACACACATCACTGTTATTGGAATGGAGGTGAGGGGCAATGGGAGGTCATGTTTGGCTTAATGTGGTGTGAGATGCAGCAGAGAGCATGGCCGGCTTCTGTGGAGGTATAGACTCCATTTGTTATAAAGCACAATGCACCATTGAGGAAGATTAAATTGAACTCATCTCTCTGTGACTCTTTCTCTCATCCCAGTATTCTGTACCACTCTGTTCTCTCTAGCTGCCACATTGGTTTACATTTTCTCAGGCTCCAGCTCCATCCTATCATCTGTTCATGTAAGTATTTTTGTTCCTGTAGTTCTGATGGAGGCCCAAGAAAGGATCATTCTGTGTGCGAAATAACACTCAAAAGCTTTTATTTCTTCACAAACTCTAGATTAAATTAATTATATATGTTGATAATAAATCTGAACAATTTCTCTCATGTGAAACCTCTTTCAGTGATGATACTGTTGAAATTTGTGCACAGCATTATGCAAGGAGTGTTTGTTGTGTTTGATGTAAAGAAGTCTGTTCTTTACGTTTGCACACTGCTGTGATCAAATTAGGATCGCAAGGAACGTAAAAATGTGAAACATAAGTGATCAATGTCTTGCACTAATTTACCTCACCAAACAGTAATGTGTAGCTTAACTGAGGATTTCAATTAGCTGTGAACAAGGGGCATAATGTTGTTGCAAGCATTTCAAGTCATTTCATGGGAAAGCAGAGTAAATGGTCAAAACAAAAACACAACAAAGCCATTTGAGTATCTTTTCATTGTAATGACACTGACACTTTAATTGTCATGGATACTTGATTTTGAGGAATTAACTACCTGTTTTGAGCAAACGTCTTCCATTTGGAGGTTATCTTTGCACTAGTTGCTTTGAGAAAGCGTTGTGAAAATGTTAATACTAAAACGGCTGAGAGAAACAGTAAGTCCCTGCATATTCGATAATTTATTGCTAAACTACAAAAGTTTAGCAATAAACTTTTCCATCAATATGAAAGAGACTGTCCACTACGATAAGAGCAGGGTATTTATTTATTTTTTAACCAGACACTGAAAAACAATGCATGCTACAGCCTGAAGCAGAGCAAGACTTATGCTTCTCTCACAGAAAGAGCAGCAAAGGTGTAGGGAGAACAGCCACCTGCTTTGATATTCAAAGCCTATTCTGGATTTAAATTTGGTTTAATTGAAAAAGAAAAACAACAGAGCGAGCACAGATTAAGCATAATCACAATAATTATTCCCCTCTGTGTATTACTTGCTTTGAGGTGAGTATTCAGCACTTCCTAATTAATGCATCACCTTGGAGAGAACAAAAGGACATGTAAATTAGCCTTAGAGATGAATCATATTGGGGCAGAGAGAACCAAAAGAAAAAAATATATATTCACACTGATTCAATTAACTACCAAACTCGGCACGGTGTTGAAAGGAATAGGCAGCATTTAGTTTGCCGGAAAATGTCAACGTTTTTAATGTTTCGTGTTATCAACCCTTAGATATTTAATACTGTATTTTGAGGTGGGGGTTTGTGGCGTAATTCATCAAATCTAGCCTTAAATTTCAGCTCATTAGAATACTTTTGTTTATTTATGTTCCATGATATTGACCCACATGCCTTACCTTTTGACACACCAGGGCATGATATTTTTTATTATGCCCTGTAGACATATTTGTGTTTACAGGAACTGGCTAACTATACAGTATTTAAGTTCATATTTTCAAGCCATGTATATGTGAATAAGTCTGCTAATTTTACACGTTTGAATGTGCCTGTTAAGCCTCCACAAAAACAAGTGTGTGTGTATTGACTGTATAATAACTCTCCTAACTTTCTTTCTCAACATTTAATCCTGGTGTCATTTCAGTGTGGGGTTAGGAGGGAGTAACATACATTCAAAAGGGAGAAGCACCTTGGAAGAAAATAGGAAGAAAATAGCAATATCTAGCAATGTAGACATAGAACAGGTAAATAAAAGATACATTTTTGCATGAAAAAATATTATGCACATAAGACTAACAGTCCAGCAGGGACCAGTGAAGTATCTAGCAAATTTATATGATAGCCACTAAGCCTGGACCATCTGCTAGAAGGTAAAAGAAGCAGCATCCACTGGTACATCACTACTGTGTCTAGTAATTCCTCAAAAAGTAAAGAAACATTTTGATCTCATCATATTTTTGGCATCTCACAGCTAATTCACTCCAAATGTATTTGACTTCCCACAAAGATGCAGTATTGCAAACCAAACGCTTCTACATGTCGGGATTTGTGTTTTTTGTGTTTCTTCTGAGTCTCCGTGTTGTCCTGGCTCCCCTTGATTAGTTCCCAGGTGTGTCTCGTTCCCTGATTACCTCCTGTGTATTTAGTGTCTTTGTCGGGTCCTTGTCTGAGCTGTCGTTTTGTCCTGCGTATACCCTGTCCTACCAGTGCTGAGCCTTGTTTACCGCTCTGCTGTGCTGACAGGTGTTTGGACTGCTTTTGGATTGTTGTACTGCTTTTTTCATCATTAAATCACCATCATTTTTCATCTCTACCTGGTTTCTCAGTGCTCGCCTCACCACCACTCACCGCAATTCATGACACTACGGCTACTGTACAGTTGAAATGTCATTGGAAATGTCTGGTTTCCAATTAGAATTGAACCGGTGTAGACTGTCACAATGGTATTTACAACATTTCTGGGGTTTTTTTTTGTTTTTTTTTTGTTTTGTTTTTTTTGCGTTTTAGCAATTTTAAGCACTGAGACAAGCCATGGTGCCCAGCATGAATTCAGAAACGCTTTTAATCTCATGAACATAGTGGTTAATGGCCATCAGCAGGATGTCATGCTGAGAGCCTCCAAACTGCCAAAGGCAGACAGCTCAAACCCATTTCCTGTTCATAATTTTGATTAGAAAATAATAATAATGAAAAAAACATTACCTGAAATTTAATTTTCTTCAAATTAATCTGTCTGAGCAGAATTTGTTCCTCAGTTTTCCACAGCATGGCCAGATTTTCTATTTTCTTTGATTCGCTTTGTAAGCAGAGAATAGAAACACCCCTGACCAGTATCAACAGTACTTTAAAACCCGAGTTTTTTCCCCCAACCTTTTGGTTCTAAGATGATTTAAATCACTAAAATAAACAATTTAAAGCCCATATTTATTATTACATTTATGTTCCTGATTGTATATCAATGTTTGACCAAAACTGTAAATAAGCAACAAAATAAAATATGAAAATCAAGCCCTACTAGAAATATAAATGTTTTCTGTCATTACTAAAGAATTAAATATCAACCCATAAAAGACAACAAATTGGGCTACTTAAAATACATTTGAAAAATGCATGAATCTGTTGATCACCATTTGAATTGGGCCTTTTTGAGACTAATTGGTCATGTCTATGTCACTGCAGACCAAATGACCTTGGAGGGATGTGATGACAAAGAGGTTGTATCACACAAGCAGCATACGCATCAGTCTCTTTGTGAGTGGGCTCTGATGTTCTTTCCATTTTAAAAGCACATTAGTGATAATGGTAATAGTATACCAGAGGTTTCCAAGCTTCTCTCTAGTACAATACTATACACTTTCATAGTCCATTAGGAAAGTAAACAACGCCTATTTTGGGGGAATCATACAGGGTAAACATGGCAATTTCCTAAGAAGTAAGGCCAATTTGACATCCTTTACATGTTTTAATGTTCAAAGTTCTGTTATTAACCTTTAGTTTCTCAAAGAAATACCCTAGAAACAATGACTAATACAGGAGAATGCCTTTGAAAGGGGTACTTAAAGATTTGCCGTCAACATTTCCATGAATGTGGAGACACAATCTTAATGACTACACAAAGATACTGTGTCAAGTAAAAGAATAATCTCAAGGTGTTATGAATATTATAATAGGTATAGATTTAGACAGCCATTTTTTCCATGTTGTTAACATGTAAGCACACGTAAGCTGCAGCAGTGAGTCTCATGGAAACATGGAGATCATCACTTCTGCTCAGGCTCTTAGCAAAGACATGAGATGCAGCCTCATTTAATCCTCCAAGTGATTAGTGAAGGTCACAGTTTCCTTCTGTAGATCAGTAACCATGTTGACTTAAAAGCATCCCAGTTATCCATCCATTCATTTTCTCACACCCTTCTCCAAGTGATATTTTGTAAATTCTTATGACATGTTAATGGAAGAGGACTTTAGTTTTGTTCTATGCTGATGCATTTACCCAGTACAGCGACACATACTCAAGCTAGTAATATAGTAAAAGAAAGAGGCTTTAATAAAGTTTGATTGTTTTCATTGTCTAATCCTACAAACCAGAATATAATATTTATAAATGCAGAAGCAGTTCACCTCTGTTATTACCAGTCATGTGTTGCTGTGAATGATGAACACCGTTTCCCTCTTCACCAAACATCCATCATGTCATTGTAAAAACTGGTTGCGGAGCAGAGTGTGCAATAAACCTTGCACAGGCTGCTCCGCAATGGTCAATAAAAGTGCAGACTCAAATGCATTTAGATCTCCTGAATGAGCAACTCATTGGGCATTCTGCTCTTGTACGACTGCACGATTTGTCAGGATAACCCATGCAATCAATACAAGGACCATTAGGCTTAACAAACTCTGTTTGTCTTTTAACCACTTGCTATCTCTCTAGGACATCCTGCCAACCAGGAAATACTTAATGGCAGGTGGTTTAAAACAACAGGATTGACCCGGGTTATGACGCTTTTTCCTCTGACACTTTTTTCAGGTTAATATAAAAATATTTAAAATTCCATAAAAGTATGGACTTGGTAATATACAACAGGAAAAATAAGTAATAAACATATCAACGTTTTTTTGTTGTTTGTTTGTTTTTCTGGTAACATGCTTCTTATGGACTTATTGAAGTTCACGTTAGTGGCTGGAAACAACCCAAGCAATAGTACGCATGTTAAGAAATTAAAACAAATGAGTACAAAAATGAAGCAGTGAAATAAATTTGATTAACACATGAAATAAGTGTTGCATTTTATAATAAATCTGGCTATAATCATTTGGCCTATAAGAAAAGTTATTGAGAAACATGTTGATGTGGTGAAAACACATTTCCTCGGTTTGTAATGTACATAACCTGCCAGCTGAGGACTAATAGCATTTGGATGAACGCTATTAGTTCAGCAGCAGAACAGCAGAATATCCTTCTGCCGTTCTGCTGATCCTTCTGCGACAATTTGACAATAAGCAAAAGAAGAGACCTGACTAAAACTAATAAATAAACTGCAACTTTTCACAGCATGACAACACCACACATTAAAGTTTGTCATTCAAAACAGCAACTGAAGATCAAATGTCACATCAATACACAGTGAAGGGAGAACAGTAAAGTTTAAAAGATAAATATGTATTCAATATCTGTTCACTGGGAGGATTTTGTTATTCTCAGCTCCTTTGTTTTGTGTGAACAGCCCCTTGTCTAAAAGGTACTGAAGCCCATTCCTCCCACTTGTTATCCATGTAATGCTTTTTTTCCCCCTTTAATTGAATTACTCGCTTAACAAATGAACCCAGCAAATAATGTGTGTGGGTGAAAAATGATGTTAAAAAACTATGGTAATTGCACAACAGTAAAGCAGAAGACTCTTATTGTATGCATCATTGTGGTTTAGGATGTTAGGAAAGCACAGAAAATATCCACAGCATAAATACTGTATGTGCTTAAACTATATGAAAATATATTTTACTCTCCTCACACATGCATTTGCAGGCAGCAATGCACTGCAACACAGTTTTATTTCACCATTTAATTGCCTTACTTAGCCTTGTTGCTTTTGTAATGGGTAATTGGTTGTCATGACAAACACTCTGTCTATTCATAGCTCACCAGCCTTAGTGGAAAAATAGCCCCAGGATTTACATTTGACGACACAATTTAGAAGTTTTCCACTGTAAACTTTCCAAGAAAGTATAAACTGTGTCATATGAATACTCTAAATGGAAGTAAAGGGAGTAATGCTAGGTTACAATGTTCATGAAAAGAAGTATGACTTTCATCAGATGTTTGTCAAAAAGAGCATAAACATAAGTTTCAATTACAATATTTTTTCTACTTTTGTGAAATGTTGTTAAGTTTGCCACAGGGATTATGTGCTTAGTCACAGGTTTAGTAAATATGTAAGCATTAAAAATCTGTGTTTGCAAAAAAAAAAGTTGAATAACCACTACATAAAATACTGTGAACAAACTACACATGTTGGAAAAAAGGAAAAAGCCACAAAACCTGTGAGTGACTGACAATGACTTTGTTAGAAAGAACACAAACTTTGAGTCATCACTTTTAAATAACATTTCTTTGGGTACTTTTTGTTCAATTATTTCAAGTGTATCAGATTTGGGTTTGAATAATAATAATAATAATAAAAAAACTTACTTAGTTTTGGGCATTGAACATATTTGCATAATGTTGGAAAATAAACGGTGTAGGAAGCACGCAGCAAGGTTACCCATGCATAGCACGTCTTATTACTGTAGCAACCATAGGCTACTTTGATAGACAAACATAAAATCACCATGACTTCTTCAAGTAATTAGGGGAGCTTAATATGCTGTTAGCAGGTCATGCTCAATTCTCATTTGCAAGATAAACCTGGCTGAGTTAGTGGCTACATCAGTGTATAATGCAGTGGGGGTGTTGGAAGCTATGGACCGTTTATTTGCTTAGGTACCTTCAGATGACATTTTCTGTGACACAGCACTACATAAATTTACTGAATTCAATTAAATTCAAATCCTGTGTTGGACTGGCGAAATAGACTATGTAGTGCCTACATTTTGGATAAAAAAAAGTTTACCAACAAAATATTCAATTGAATAGACTATATAGTGCATTTTAATACCAAACAACATAGACCTCATTATTATTCACTGGGGACTGAATGATTTTTTTTCAAAACCAAAAAAATCTTCAAACATTTAATTTAAAAGACCTGAATAGGCATGCTAAAACTTTCTAAAATAATTTTCTTTTGGCTCGTAGCTGAAGGCTGCCTTACACAGGACCTGTTGTTTGGCAAATGCCCACCCCAACCTCAGCCTGAATCTTTGTGTAACCATGGCGACTGGCAAAACAAAAGGAGCAAAGAATTGTTTTTTTGTTTTGCTTTTTTCTGATTGAGAAGGTGAGAACACAGTTCTAGGAGAGGAACGGGTTTATTCAAGTGTGACAGAAACATTAGTGACAATTGAGATGAGGAAAAGGGCCGTCAATATCCAGTCTGTCTGTGAATTATCCAAATTTTTTGCCCACGGCAATTTTGTTTCTGCTGCATCATTTATCTAGAAGGATTTAATGCAGGCTGTGTGAACCTATTACAACTTCAAAGGTGTGTACATCCTTTACATTTTGTAACGGATGCAGGATCTAAAGCATCTTCATTACATCAGTATGGGAAGTTCAGTCAATTGCTGAATGGGGCAATACTGTTTGGACGGCTGAGCTCACAAGAAACAAAAGCTTGTGTGGTTGTGTGACTGAGAAAATGGGGGAATTACACTTACTTAAGCAATTATATGAGTCAGAGATAAAATACAGACACAAAGAGAAAATACCAGTGATAGAAAGATACTGACAGAAAATGAAATTGTTCAAGCTGTGCCAACACCTATCGCTTAAATATGGTAATAGTGCACATACAGTGCTTGACAAGGTATGCACAGTTCTCTGACCTTTCTCTCACGTTTTATTACGTGACTACCGGAACTTCAGAACAAAAGCATCACAACTCAAACAGATAGTTAACCAAAGTAAAAACTAATAATTAATGGCAATATACGTTATTAGTAGAAGTCATTTGTATATTGTAGTCAACATTTTATCCACATGGATAGTGGAAAAATATATTTAATCATGATCTGTTGACATGTTGTTTGTTGTTTTTTATCTTCTTGTATGTTGTTTTTAACTTTTTTGTACAAGCACTTTGAATTGCCTCTGGCTGAAATGTCCTATATAAAGTTGCCCTGCCATAATTTGCCTTGTCTTTAATAGTGATCAGATGTGGAACAAAATAAAGAATTAATTAATCCAATATCAGCTTCACACAAACATTGATGTCTACGAATGCTTTACAATTTGAATAAGCTTGAGCATTTTTGCAAAGAAGGAAAATGAATAATTCTATAGATTTGCAAACTTTGCATAGACGCACTAAAAGAGCTTTGCAGTTTTGTCTGGAGAGTAAATGTGCTTATTATTGGTCCTACAAATTATTATGTAATGGAGATCAATTCAAATACATGCTACAGATTTTTATTTGCAGAAAAGAAAGGAAACACAAATCATTTTCCTCCCACATTTCAAATATACACTGAATACATTCAAGATCATAGATTTATTTGCAAGGTAATTTAACATGCTTTTTGCTTGGGCCCATGCCTTTAGAGCAAATTTAGATTGACAAATACACTTTGAAGAGTTGACACCATCAATCAGATTAAGGGTTGCCGCCCCACGTCAAGCAGATTCATGCTGACTGATTGACTGATTAAATCACACGAGCAGAGAGCTGGCATTTCTTGACATTCATGAGGATAATTTGAGCTGACAAATTCCATTGTTAAAGCACCTTGAAGACAAAACCAGTTTAGCTGAAAGTCAAGAATAGGTGCACAAAATAGAAACTCTTCTATCACATTTCAGAAAAGCAAATAAGCTCTGTTATTGTCCTGAGTAAATATGTTTTTTTTCTCTCTCTCTCTCTCTCAGGGGAACAATGCTGCTTGTTTGCTCATTAAAAGAAATGAGCTGCTTCAAACAAAAAAAACAAAAAAAAAAATACTTATCCTGATTCATCCTCTGTCTGGGGAGATTCACAGGATGTTTGCACTTTAAATGATCTGCGTTTCATTCCCTTTAATTCAGATAGATTCACAGTTAAATATGAGATAGGTGATGTTCTTTCAAAATCAACCTAGACAGAGTGGATATTTTTTACAGTTCCCGGGAGTATTTTATTTGTTTGTGAAATGATCCTCTGTTAATTATCATAACCAGGAAGAGATTTTGGGATTCTGAAGCAAAGGACTCATGTTTTGTTAGCCTAAAATTTCCCTCTGAAATGCTGCAGACTGGCAGGTCTCTGCTGCTGGCAGTAGAGTTGTGGGTGTGAGTGTGACACTGGATGGAAAAGAAGAGAGAAGGCAAAATCCACCATAGCTTGTGTGTTGCAGCTGCTCCTTTGAGCTCACGAAGTAAATCCACACACATAAACTTATGAGTGTGGACATGCATCAATCTCCTGTGTCACAGTACCCCTGCCCATAATGATGGCAACAGCCAAAAGCTACAGCCGTCTCCTGAAAGATTGACTTAACTTACTGTGATGTGTCTGTTTTTCATGAAGAGGCCCACCCTCCCACACACACACACACGCACACATCCTCAACCTCAATTTGCAATCAGACAAAAAGATGCTGAGCTTTCCACCTCTTTTGGACGACTCGAAGCAATCGCTTTTCTTTGAATACTGTTTAATGATCCCAATTTGTTTCAAAAGTCTTGCATGGTGAGGTATGCTGTTTTTGTTACCTTGGTTTTTTTTGTTTTGTTTTTTTTTATCACATATTCCATAGACATGCATGCCTCAGGTGTGTTTCTGCAGAGTGACATTTTGTGGGAGGACGTTTAATGCAGTTTATTGATTTCAACAGAAAGGGAACAGGAGAAGATCGATACTGCATGTGACAGCCCCGTTTCCTAAACCTATAAGCTGTCCCTTCCAAGAGTGCCTCAAGCCACGCTGGTAGAAACTAAGGAGAATAAGCAGTTGTCACATAAAGTTTTGTGATATGACATAGAAACAAGATTGTCTTTTTAACACCCCACTGATGCAGCTAAGGGCGGTTTTATTAGTGCTTTATATTCAAGATCATATTTGGCTTGGTGCTGTTACACACAAAACTGAGATAGCAATAAAAAGAGAGATTTAATCATCATTTGGTAACAACCTGAACAGCAACATTAGTCAGGCTGTGTTTAATCATAATAATTGTTTTTGAGCTGCATGTGTGGGTAGACTGGTTCATGTGTGCACTCTGGCAAGTTGATAAGTAATTATCTTGGGAAAAGGATAATTATACATCTTAAAACCTTCTGACATTTAAAAAAATATCCTACAAAATGTTTAAAAAGGAAAATAAAACTAGTCACAAAATGAGAAGCAGCTTTTAAATATTTCTATAGGGATGCTGTTTTATTTCCAGTATGCACTTTGTGTTACAGTGCCTTCTGAAGGTATTCCTTCCTCTCTGAACTTTTCGACATTTCATCACTTTAAACACAGATGCTTCAGTTTAATTAATTCTGGTTATACTTTATTCAAAAACACAAATTCTACAATTTTTTGTTTCTTTTCTTTAAACAAATATCTTTTAAAAATGTGACATATATATGTATTTTATCACACTAAGTCAATGCTTTGTTGCACCACCTTACACTGCTATTATAGCAGTTGGTCTCTTTTTTGGGGTATATCTTTGTGAGCTTTGCACATCCATAAATCAAAAGTTTTCACAAAATCTTATTTGCAAAATAGCTCAGTTTCAATCAGACTAAAAGGAAAGCTTCTTTGAACATAAATCACAAGATGAATTTTAATTGCTTGTAGCCCAAAAGGTTCCAACACAGAGCACCTTCTTCCATAGGTTTGTCATGTCACCAACATTTTATGACATAATAACAATTTATGATTTTGGCTTAAAACTGATTTTCTTCTTACCATATTTAGACTAGATATGTAGAGCGTACAAGCAGCAGATGTTCTGTTCCCTGATTATACCTCTTGCTTGAATCTCTGCAGCCCCTCAAGACTCATCATGGAACTCTTGACTGCTTCTCTGATTAATGCTCTTTCCACAGCCTGTTCATTTAGGTAGATTGTCATGTCTTGGTAAATTTGTCATGGAAATAGTTGTGGTATCCTCTTTCTCCCTTTCAGGTGATGGCTCAAAGAGAAACCTGGTGTGTTTGCTGCGTCTCATGATGTTCATGGTGCTGCTTAGTCACTAATGACCTCTAACAAACCATTGAATTCTTGTCAACAAACTGAAGTAATGTGGGATATGGATTAACAAAATGATGAATAAATTAATATTATTACTTTATTTTCTGTTGTCTGAATCTCCCATCTGCCAGTCTTTAGTTTTCTTTGCCATTTTGCTCCAGTTGTTGCCTGTGTGTAGTTCTCCTATGTATCAAAATAGCTGCTAGATTTTATTTTTGAGTTAACATTTGTGCCTCTCTGATTAGACAATCAGGTGTGCTAGGATTTGGGGACGTTTCTTTGTTGTCCACAACAGTCATGACATCTTTCTACTGCGTAACTATAAACTTCAACATTTACATGTAAATACAAGGTTGTATGATTATCAATACACATCTCATGTAAAAGCAAGAATGTGATTTATTCAGCCTGAAGACTACTAATGATGGCTAATGTTAATTATGGCATTTTGAATTTTATAATATATCTACACTGTGACAGAAATAAAAAATTACCCTATTCCCATCTCTGAAAAGAAATCTGCTTCTTTATTGTTTTTCATTTGAAGTAACATATAGGTTTTTTTTTATAAAAAAAAAAAAATCACTTGAACTTTAAATTTTATGTAAACAGCAAAGGTAGAAAGAAGTGTTACAAAGAGAGGAGACTCTGAAGTTGTCTTCCTAAATGCAATGCATCAAACTATTTTTATACGTGATGTATAAATTTGACAAAGATGAATGCTCTATATAAAAAAAACAGGATAATGAAAGGGAAACTCCAAAATATTTGGTCTCTTGTCCACTAATCACAATAGAAGTCCATATCCTAAAAATGAAACAAAATATTAGGTTAAAGGCACAATATATTCACAAAAACAAACAGGACATACTGTATTTAAATGAAAGACAGACACTCACAGTGGTCTGCTTCTGAACTGTGTTGTCTGTAAACGTTCTGGTCTCTTTCACCACAGTTGCAGGGAAATATCCCGTTCTACCCATCTGGTCCACATACCGCTCACTGTACACCTGGCAGAAAACACAACATTGCAGTCTAAATGTACAGTACTATAAAATATTTGTACATTTAAACTGTAACAAAAATAACAAAACAAACATATTTATTTATATTTAGCACTTATTACAAGAGAAAATATGTAATAAGTTATAATATCTTTGGCAACAAGAGGATTTTATTGTGTAGCATGCTAATATGTGGATTTCAATAAATATGCACCTACACTTCCATACCAGAATACTCCAGCGCCATCTGGTGGTATGAGTTTAGAATACACATAAACCAGCTGACCCATTTTAATGTTGATGAATCTGCAGTCAGGAGCTATGAAGTCATCCACAGCTGTGGCCATTGAAAGAACATCTTATGAAGCAAAGACAAAACATAACTTACATAAACTATGTGTCATTTGATTATTGATTTAAGTGTAGATTCAACATTACAATTCTATATAATTCACAGCTCTGTAAGTAATATTCTGACTTACATGAACATTCTGCATCTCCGCACATCTTGCGATCTGCTAGTTTATCCATTCGGACTGCATTCGTGGTCAGGTGAAGCAGTCCAACAAGGAGCAAGTTTACCAAGGGACAACTCATGGTGGGCGAAAAGGAACAGCTACAGATAAGCTTTTAGTTGGAATGCAGAGCTTGGGAAAGCTACAGAAAAAAAAGACCTAGAAATCCCCAAACACTTCTCTCAGTGAAGAAGGAATGGGTTGAGCCCCAACATCACAGGAATTGTGACCAATCAGAATTTCACAAATGCCAGAATTCATCTCAGAGTAGGTAGTACTAGTAGGAGTAGGCTGGCCCTCTCTCAAATTTCATACATTCTGCACTAACAAGGAGTGGCAGTTAAAAACAAATTACTTTTAATCAGTCTCAATATACACAATATATACAGCAAAACAATATACAAAATGAAACCATCAATCTGTAAGCAACATGAAAGACACATGATCATCGATACCACACATTATATTCAATTTAAACACAAACAAAAGAGCAAACAATCAGATATAACTTACTATAACAGTAACTATCATATAATGAACATAAAAATTGGTGGCAAATTTCTCATAGTACAATGCTTTTACTTTTTACAGCTTTAGTTATTTGAATATTATTACATTGTTGACTCTTACACAACTTATATAGCCATGAAAAACTTTTGTTGTTTTACCTATCAATTGTTACCTGAGAGTGTGAAATAAAACACTCAGAATTACTGTGAAATTCCACCTCATAGACTTTCACATTATAATCATAAACAGTTCTCTTTGAAATCCAAAATTTGTTTTCGAAATATGACTGGTTTGCATATTAGTGTCATTAACACAACCTAGCCATTTGGTCAAATGTCATCCTCTCTGAAATTCTTTCTCTTGACCCTGACATGTAGGTTTGCTTTAGTTTCAAGGCATTAATGGATTTAGAAGCCACCAGGGGAGACGAGTAAAGACTTCCTACGAGGGTTGGGTCACTGAATAATGTGACCTTGATAGTCCCAGCAGTGACCTTAACTCACTTGTCATTGTGGATTTTTGCTTGTCTTATAAACCTGATGCCTCACATTATACAGTGGAGATGAGGAGGACATCCAAAGAACCCCCATCTCTCTTCCTCCCCTCGTCATCCACTACAACACCGTGTCTACTATGGATCAGTTTCAGATAGGACCTGAGCTGCTCCTCACACAAAGACACTGCTTTAGAACAAAAAGTATTGCTCAATAGTTTTGACACTCAACAGGGGAGTTTAATTCGAATAATCCTATAAACATATTAACTAAAATACTATTTGCATATTTTAAATATAAATTGTTCTTATTCTTTATTCTTCAAGTGAGAAATAGTCATTTTTATTTACATGAGTAAAGCATTTTGAAAATTCATAACATTATACCCTTCTAATACACAAATTAAGAAATGAGACATATAATGTACAGCGTTTTCAAATTTACTTTTTGCTATGGTCACTAATGTGGTTTGCCATTTATTGGTAAAAAAAAATCATTTGTAACTTTCATAATCTTTTGTAAACAAAAGGTACTTCCCGGTGTCGTCTGATGCAAAGCCTCGCAACACGGTATACCTATCAGAGAATGTTTTGTGAATCTTTCCAGTTAGCCGGGCGGAGTTTAACATCCATAAAGTGGCGTGGAAGCCGAAACAAAACGAACCGCTCACTCGCGCTTTGCGGTGTATTATATCAAGCACACCTAAACGTTTTTTTTGTATTGTGACGTAGGTAGCTGAAAACTTAAAACGATACAGCACTTCAGGGTTGGGGCTAGTGTTATTGTTCGATTTGAAGATTTTGGGGGAAGCCGAGACTTTGCTAATATTGTGGAGAATGTAATCGATAATCAGAAGTGTGACCTTATTAAAATCTAGGCGCACACATGCCTCGCCTAGATGCTTTTTTCCATATTATAGCAGCATATTTAGGCAGGCTGAGGTAAGCTAGCAAGCTCGGTCCTAAAGAAGCCGATGGATGCGAGGGTGTCGGAGTTATTTGGGTCAGCAAGCGGGCACAGCTCCGGTGGATCTCAGGGATCTACGTCTAACTACAAGCCAGGAAATGGCAACGGGGTTGTCTCGAAAAAGACTGGTGCAAAGAACAAGAAAGCAAGAACTCGATTTCCTCGCAACTTCAAACCGAGCAATAACACCCCATATCTGCCCCCAGAGGTAAGGCTGATGTTAATCTATAAAGTACAATTAAATGAGTCGAAATGGAGTCGTATAAGAAACACGAAAGAAGTCTAGAAAAACAAGGAACAAACAGGAAATGTATGCCTTCTGGCTTCCACTGCACAGAAACGCAATTTTTTCTGTTATTTCCTGTATGGCTAACTTTTCTATCTGAAACTAGTGACACGTAGTAAACAAAAGAGAATATGTGAGCGGTCTACGTTGGGTCAAAGTGACCAAATTTTCAGTCATTGTTTATTATATAATGGACTTGTATTGTGAAATTAATGGTTTTATCATCTTTTTTTTATTAGTATTTATTTATTCTAGCAATGGGCTAGCTAGCCAAAAGAGGAACAGCTGTGTTTGTAAGTAAGGGAGGCGGTCAAAGCTTGACCGACATTCACTCGTTGAGACAAATACCTCAACTCGTACAGGTCCCAGTGACTTTATTGAAACAAATTAAAAACAACAAATGAATATTGAGGTATCTATATGTAGTAACATGGAGTTAATAAACACAGGGCTTAAACTTCTAGACATTACTAAAAGTTATTGGCAAACAAGTTACACTTTAAATTAATCTGTATTTGCAGCTTTGTATTTTCTTTTTTTAATACCTATTTTATTGGGTCCAGCCCCAGATCCGCTGAATATAACCAGCTGTATTGCAGTAATCATAAAGTGCTTCTCCCATAAAGTAATTGCACTTGACTTGAATTACCATTGGTTTTAAGCATAGCTCCTAATGGTATAAAAGAGACATGTATAATAAGGGCAGCTATGGTTTAGCAGCCATTGCCAGACTATTCAGAGCCCTGTGTTTACTGCTCATTCAGTCAGATTGGTTTTCTCTTTATCTTTGAACAAATGTTGCAATTCTCTGTTTGACAGCATTTGTTCCTCTTCTGTCTCTCTTTGTTTTACTATCCTGTCTCTCAGGCTGAAGAGGGAAACATAGAATACAAGGTAAGCAAAAATCTTGTTTTATGTTTCTGTCTTCTTTAAAGAAACCGGAGCAGGTCACTGAATACTTTAAAAAATGACTGATGCACGTCAGCCATGTAATTGGCAGTACTTGATTTTTTGTTACTTTATAATCACGTAGTTAGAAGAGAACTATTTCATAAGAATCATAGGTGCAGCCTCTCTGTGGAAACACAACAGCCAAGTGGATTAGCGGGATTATTTTTAGTAACTCAACATTTGCTCTAGTCCTACACTAAACCTAAGTTTTAAATATTAGTTTGTCTGTTACTAATGTTCAACAACTCGTTCGATTTGTGAACTTTTACAGGTTGGCATTAAGTCCAGCAATAATTTCTAAAGCTTTTGTCATTTTTAGCTAAAGCTGGTGAACCCCACACAAAACCGCTTTGAGCACCTGGCAACACAAATGAAATGGCGACTGCAGGAGGGTCGGGGCGAAGCCGTCTATCAAATAGGAGTCGAGGACAATGGCATGCTGGTGGGACTGTCAGAGGAGGACATGAGAGCATCGCTGAAAACGCTCCATAGGCTGGCCGAGAAGTGAGTCCTGGATGCCTGTTTTATTCTATGCTTTTATTATGCTTGCATAACCAGATGGGCAATAATATGTTGTTGTGCAACCTTTGGCCCTAAACTTGTTTACTGGGGCATCGTCTGAAGGTTAAATATTGTATGTCAGTCCATAAAGCATTAATTTTCAGCAAGATCTTGTAGTTGTGGTTGGAGGTGGACGAGGTGTAAGAAGGACCTCTACCATACTACCTTATTCACTCTTTCACAGCCTAATGTTTCCTTGCATTTATACCTTGAAATATGTCCATGTAATGTGTTATGATAATAATCTGAACATTTAGTATATTAATATAGCCTGCTTACTTTGTATTTGGCCACATAGACTTACGGAGGCTACAGCTGATCCATTGAAGCATATCCAGATCGTAATTTTATCCCCGCAGGACTGTACAGTCGGTCCTTGGAATAATGAGTGCGTCATTTAATCCTCTGCTGCCGTTAACACAAACAAAATTTTGCTCTCCAGAAAGAAATATATGTAATATTTTTATGGTACAATTTGATAGAATTTAAGTTCTATGATTTTTTTCTACAACTTTTTTTAACAGAGTGGGAGCTGACATTGCAGTTCTTCGAGAACAAGAGGTAGAATACGACGCTGATATTCCTCGGAAGATTGCTGAAGTTCTCATACGAAAGGTGCCAGATGATCAGCAGGTTAGTTCAGCTTCTAGAAATGCATGCTGTTTTTATCAACTTTTTGTTTATTTATTTATTTTATTATTATCTGACCGTTTCTTTTTAACTTGTGTTCCTTGCTCGTCCTCCTCTGAAGTTCCTAGACCTACGAGTGGCAGTCCTGGGTAACGTGGACTCTGGTAAGTCCACTCTGTTGGGTGTTTTAACACAAGGCGAGCTGGACAACGGCCGGGGAAGAGCGAGACTCAACCTCTTCAGGCACCTGCACGAAATCCAGACTGGGCGCACATCAAGCATCAGCTTTGAGATCCTCGGCTTCAACAGCAAAGGAGAGGTGAGAAACGACCAATGTCAAGGGTGTTATTAATGTCTACTTTAGCTCGTTAATCGAAACAAAATTTAATAGGCCGCAGAATCATGAAATATAATCGCATCTCGCTTCACTTTTTGCTAGGTGGTAAATTACAGCGAGTCTCGCACTGCAGAGGAGATCTGTGAGAGTGCCTCTAAAATGATCACGTTCATCGATCTGGCCGGTCACCACAAGTACCTGAAAACCACCATTTTTGGCCTCACCAGCTACTGTCCAGACTTTGCTATGCTGGTCGTCAGCGCAAACACTGGCATCGGTACGTTTATGTTCACTAAACTTTACAATCATTTGATTCCTATACATTTAAAAATGCATGCTGAGCTTGCATGACTTGTTCAGGTTACACAAGTAAAGGGTAGCTCCGCTGCATGGTTAACACATATTTCTGTGATGTAGTTAAAAATATCTTGACTCGCACATACAGAGGTGTTGCGTATGACACTGCAGATATGTAGCATCTGAGCTTACATAACATACCCACCTTCCAACACCCATCTCTGCTACCACCCTCCACATTTTTGTTGGTCCCAAAATATCTCCAGCAGCATTCATTTTAAAAAAGCTATTTGACACACAGAACATAGTTAAGTGTCTGGTCTGACTCTAAATTGAGCTCCTGCAAACAAATCAATAAAATAAAGGATTAAAAAAATACACATTTAGCTTTAGTAGCCATAAAATTATCCCATATCCATAAAACTTTAGCACAGCATCAATATCGGTAAATGATGTATTAGTACACTGTTAAACTTTTGCTTAGCAATTCAACCTGGAGCAAGAAGTATGCATCCAGGAAAGAAGCAATGTGAAACCTGAGCTGGTATGCTAATTACACAGATAGGGAAGTTGGCACAGTATCTCTGTTTAGTTGAAGGCGTGAATTTTACATAAGAGAGAGTTCTGTAAGCAGATTTTACCAACACTCTGTTTATCCAGTTACAGGAGCAGAATTCAAACATAAAAAATTACATGAAGTTGTTGGTAAACCTGCAGAGTGTTCCTATTGCAAATAGCAGAGATCATATTTAAGAGCTGAGCATCCGAGTGAAACGGTTAGGGTTCAACTCCTGCTGGATTTAAGTGAGTTTTATTTGCTCTGGATGTACATTTAACACCTATATCCAATCAACCATCCACTTTTGTTGGTTATAGGAACTCAGTCATTTTTATGTGCATCCCTTATCATTTAACCATATTTACATGCAGTGCACTTCTCTAAATTGTTGCACTGTATCTGTCGTTGTGTTTACGTCTGCTCTGAAACAAGAAACCCCAGCTAAAATGAGGTCAAGAACGAACACCGTCTTAACTACGCCGTAGATGGGACAGAACATGAGCTCCAGCTTTAATTATGAAACAGAGTAATGGATCCTTGTAAGGCATTGGGATCACATTGGGTCATGGGTGGCAAGCCTGAAAGTCAAAGGCGAGTAATCATCTTTACTTTCAGGAATGATTTACTTGTTTTGCTTCTAAATATTAGCTGCAGTCAGAATTGAATTGAGGAATAAAGAACTGTCTGTGTTTACCTACATTGTACTACGAATGGATTCACTGCTGCAGAGCTGACAAGAGATCTGGGTGTTTTAAGTAGCTGTTTGCTTGTATCAGCACTCTGGAGTGTTTTGGTAACATGGAACAAGTCTGGAGCGATATCAGACCCGTGAAATACCCTGTGGCTTTGGTACAGGTTTCAACTTTGTTTATAAATAAACATAACTCACCATCATTGACAAACCACTGCCATCTTAGTTAGTAGTTACTTTATTTATAGGAATTTTAACTTTTTATTCTGGATAATTAGATATTTTGGACAGGAAAGGAAATTCTCCCTAAACTTACAGATGCCCTCACTCAATTTCTGCTTGTTTGCTAAATAGTAGAGCACCTTAACTAGCTGGAGGTAGTGATAAACAAACTACCACTTAACTACCATGTTCCACTTCTCCTCATTATGTTTCAGCCGGTACGACAAGAGAACATCTGGGTCTCGCCATGGCCTTGAAGGTCCCCATCTTCATCGTTATCAGCAAAGTAGACCTCTGCACCCGAGCCACTGTGGAGCGCACGGTGCGGCAGCTAGAGCGTTTCCTGAAACAGCCAGGCTGCAACAAAGTGCCCATGGTTGTTGGCAGCACCGACGACGCAGTCACAGCAGCACAACAGTTCGCCCAGTCGCCCAGGTGTGACTCCAAATACACAAACCCTGTTTGTTTGCCGTCACATCTGTTGTTCATGCTACTGACTACATTGGATGTTGGAAAATAGGAATCAGCTTTGATGTTTGTCTTGTTCTTGGCAGCATCACACCCATCTTCACCTTATCCAGTGTGACTGGTGAAAGCTTAGACATGCTCAAGGTCTTCTTCAACATCATCCCTCCTCTCAGCAACAGCAAAGAGCAGGAAGAGCTTATGCAACAGCTCACAGAGTTTCAAGTAAGTCCAACGTTGTTGCAAATGTGTAACCAGCTGGCTGGGATACACACACTCCCTCTGGTGCATATATATTTGATTTGATTCATGACTGTGGGCTTTTCTGCAGGTGGATGAGATCTACACAGTTCCAGAAGTGGGGACAGTGGTGGGAGGCACTCTGTACAGGTCAGTCTGGGAAGATGCCTGTTTTAAGTAAGCAAAACGTCCTGAGGACAAGACCTTAGCCCTATTTTCCATCTCTGGTCCTTCAGTGGAATATGTCGAGAGGGGGATCATCTTGTAGTAGGACCCACAGAGTCGGGCCAGTTCCACAAGCTGACCGTTGGCAGCATCCAAAGAAACCGCTCGGCGTGCAGGGTGCTCAGGGCGGGCCAGGCTGCAACTCTTGCTCTGGGAAACTTCGACCGCTCACTATTACGCAAGGTGGGACCGTACAAATGGTTTCTATTGTACGATTTGTTTGAAAGGCATCTTTCATGTTTGATTTTTCTGCACTGTGTACTGTAACAATACATCATTTAGTTAAGTTTGCATAGATTTGTGTCAGTCACCTCAGTAAACACAAGGCTATATTTGAAGATGATTCTGATTTGCCACTGACAGGGTATGGTAATGGTGAGCCCAGAGATGAATCCTACTATCTGCTGGATGTTTGAGGCTGAGATTGTCCTGCTTTTCCATGCCAAGACCTTCCACAAAGGCTTCCAGGTTACTGTGCATATTGGAAATGTGAGACAGACCGCCACAGTGGAAGCTCTTTATGGCAAGGTTAGTTAATCCACTAAGCTATTTTGAGAAGTGTTTAAAATAAAAAATTATATATATATACATATATATATATGTTAACTGACAGTGTAGGGGGGTCAAATTTGAGGTCAACTCAATTTTACAAACCCTTTTCTACATATAATTTGGGTATACCAACTTTTGTGGGTTTGATTTGTGGAATCTCATTAGTAAGGCAAAGCACAAATATAAGCAATTTTGCAGGAATTTCACAAAACAAAAGAAATGTTGGAAAATGCATGGAAGAGGTGATTATGGTAAAAGTTGGAAAAAAAAGAATATATTGCATAGTAATCCAGGAGGGATGAAGGTGTGGAGCCGAGTTGTGCATCAAATGTAAATAAATTTGTAATATGTAAATAATACATGTGTGTACTGATAAAGTTTTATTATAAATTATAGAGAAAAAAAAACAGGGGGGGTAGTGAAAATGGTTTCTTCTATTTCTTTTTTGACTCTTATTTATGCACGGGAGAAAATGACCAATTGCCTCTGTTAATAATGCTCTTTGCTTTCATTATTTCTTCTTACTATATTGCTTTGCTACAGGAGGAGCTGAGGACAGGCGAACAAGCAGTGGTTCTCTTCAAGTTCATCAAACACCCTGAATATTTGAAGGTGGGGGCTAAGATGCTCTTCAGGGAGGGCGTGACCAAAGGTATTGGTCATGTCACCAACTTGCAACCCATTTCTTATCACCACCAACATTTTCAAAGGCAGGATGAGAAAGCCTGAAGTTTGTTTTTAGACCATCACAGCTTTGAAAACTCAGTCCCATCCCTAAGAAAACCCCCCAAAAAACAAAACAAGGTGCTTTACGGACTGCATCACGCCTCTCAAAGGCCTTTTGGACCTCTGCTAGCAAAGTAAACATCTGCTGCCGGATCTTGTTGTTTTTGTCAACTTTTTTTCTTTTTTTTTGTAAACCATCTTGCTTGTTTGATCTTCTTTAGACTTTGACAGTACTGATATTTTAATTCCTGCCCCAATTGTCAGGTTTAAATTAGTTGCAATTATTGGCACTGAAACATCACATCCCACTGAAACATGCCAATTTTAAGGGGGGGGGGGAAATAAATCAATTGAAACATTTTACATCGGTGTTGAGGAGCTGCTAATAAACTGCACTCCTCACACACACACACACACCGATCTGCACTGAGCACTGCCAGCGATGGTTTCTGTGTGGAAGAACAATGTTTCTGTTTTGCAAAGAATGAGATATTTTGACATGGTGTAAATGGCACCACTGTTGTGAAATAAGTCATCATGTTCAGTGAACAACAGAATCTGATCTACTTACGAGCACAGCGCCTGATAAACCGAGGATCTTACTATTTAAATATATGTAAAATGTTTTATTCACTCAAATTGCCATGAGAACTCAGCTTTTTCGTAAATTGTATTTAGGCTGCAAATATAGCTTCACACTGCCGACTCTAACATACAACCTATAACTTGTGCAATGGGAGATGGAGTAACTTTAAATTAGTCAGTCATTGCAAATCGAGAGAAAAATCTTAAATAAAAAAATAATAATTCAGTCAAAGGAAATACTTTAAAGAGTTTAAAACTCAAACGCATCATGTTGAAATTAGCATTGTTTTTTTAAAATTGTTGCCTTTGCTTCACCATTTTTATATCGGAGTTTACAAAAAGACAGCAAACCCAGCAAACTTTGCATTTGCATGGTACAAAATTTGCATACTTTAAAAGTCATGTGCTATGCTGGACAAACAGGTGGATCTGAAACACCAGCAATGGCATGTTGACCTGCCGGGTGGGGTGGGGTGGGGGTGGGGGAGTGTTTAGGCTTTGGAGGAAAGTCGACAGCTTAAACTGTTTTTCGAAAGCATGAGAGGCACACTTCCTGTAGACACTCGGTCTAAACATCTACAAACAACCAATTTCTTTCTCTCACTACTTTCTACTTGCGCCATATCCTTCTGGTGTGAGTAGGATATCCTTTTATCCTTAAATGAAGGATAGATCCTTGATTTTATCCTTTATTTAAGGATAAAAGCTGCATTTGTGAGTGTCGGGCTCAGCTTATTGGAGTGAAACAGAGTACTGTTGGTGCTGCTGAAGAGGACATTTGGAGAATGTATATGAGAATTTATGTATAAACCTTGTTGACGTTACGTGTCAGTCTGTCAAGTTTGCAAAGGTTTTCCTGTCACACCTGTTAGAATCTGTTTTTATTCACAAGTAATGCCTCAGAGGTGTTTGGTGAGATTCTTAGAATCCCAGCTATCACAAGTGCTTTAGTTACTCAGGGCAGCGTAGACATGTTGGTGACGGCGTTCCCTTTTCACACAGCCACTGTGAGGTTTCTGTTGGTGATTTGAGGAAAGCCAGAGCATAATATATATCCATTTTCTTTTTTTTTTCACAAAGATTTGTGTTTTGTTTATTAGTGTGTCAAAATGGCTTCTGATGCAACTTTCTTTCAACGCATTGATATTCGAGGTACTTGATGTCATCTCTTTAAGTTACTGATGTCACATACTACTTGGAAGGGATTCAAACACAGTGCCTAGTGGAGCTACTGCCAGAGTAGACTTCCATCACATCCCAAAGTTTTGCAGCTGAGGGACAAACACGCTTCGGTTGGTGCTACTGCTGGAAACAGGTTCCTGATATTTCTACTCGCGTTTTTGTTCCGTAGCACCCACGTTTTTAATGTACAGCCTACCTGCAAAATCGAGAAAACTTAATAAAGTTCAACCAAATCATTTATAGCATTTAATAAAGAGTTCAGGTTCCAGTTTGTTTTAATGGATTACAGTTTGGATATTTTAGATTTCTAAGTAGTTTGAGATTTTACCGTTTTTAACAGTTTCTAACATGGCACTTTTTTTCTCTCTCTCTTAAAATTAAGTGCAAGATCTGTTTTTCTTTTAATCAAGTTTAAAATATTTTGATAATTGTATGGGTGAAATGCAATTTTTATGTACAGATCCAATTTGTTCTGTGTTCATAAATAAAACCTATATTACCTCCTGAATGTGGTTTTTTTCTTTAATTAGAGCTAACGTTTTCTCCTTTTCAGTTGTCATCATACACCATAAGCTTTGTTTATGTCTTTTATAAATCTACGAGTTCTTGGAAATGTGAATTGCAGGCAACTTTTTGATAAAATTCCTCAGGAGCTGTACATTATTTAGGGTGACTTGTAAAAATCTCACCACTTGATCATTTTCTTTTTTTCTTTTTTTTTTACACTACAAACATAAAATTTGAATGTATTGTTTTGTGGTTTCCTGCAAAGGTATTCATTGAGTTGTACATATTTTCAAAGTAAAAGTGAAAGGATATTTGGTTTTCAGAATAAATGTAAGACAAATCTGTTCCCATGGTGAAACATGTTGGAACGCTTTTCTTCAGCTGGGATGGGGAAACTGGTCATAGATGATGGGATGGATGGACATGATATTCATAATTCAAAGAAGTTTGAATACAAATATTTGTCAATTTTCTTTTCACTTCATAATTATACACCGCTCAGTTGGTCTATCACATAAAATTCTCATATTGTGATTACAATCTAACAAAATTTAAGACGCGTAAATGTTTGTAAACTAACTAGAGGAAAATGTTACAACTGAAGAACGTTAGAAGGATGACTCAGATTTTTGTTGTGCATTTCCTTTTTCTAGAGGCTTAACAGTTTTAAAATTCTACATTAAATAGTCATTTTTGTAATTCAGATCTATAGAAATGCCTTTTTGTTATCTTTCCAGGAAGTCTGTTCATATTGAATCCTCCAGGTCTTTGAGTGGGCCTCCTCTCTGTGTTTCCTCACCCTCCAGTGTGCGTTTAGCTTATAATCATTTCTTTCTGGGCGGCTAAATGTTAAGGAAATATTTCCTATTAAAGATTTCAGTTGTACATTGCATAAAAACACAAATCGAGTTCACATTTAGCTTACATATTTCACAATTGTACTTGGCTTTAAAAGGACTACGACCTCCAATAAAAATGTTATTTTCTAAAAGTTAACAGATGAGAGGTTAAGTGGTGTTCTAGTGAATGTTGTGGCTAAAAGCAAGTCATAACAGCAGGTTGCATTTGCAGCTCTTATCACTAATAACAAGCCTTCTGTACAGGCCTGATTAGTTTGGCTTGCACTCTGGCTTATATACCGTCTGAATACCTTACCAGCAGTTTCATTTACGTTTCAATTTTAATTGCTTTAAAAATGTAATAACTTTTCCAAGTTAAACAGGTTTCTGCTTTTATTGTATGTGACAGTATTAAAACACAAGGAAGTGTACTGCTTTGATGCATTGGAAGCACCTTTAATTGTTACAAGTTTAGAAAATAAGCTTAATAAACCAAAAACCTAGTTCAGAATAAATAATTTATTTACTCTGCAGTGATTGCTTTGAATGAAAAATTTTTTAAAAATGGTGATGCTGGGTGGCTTTTTGATACATGTGTACAGTTAGAATAGAAACCAGATTACTGTTTTTACTGTAGTCGGATACATTCATGTCATCAGTTCTTTTTGAAAAATGAATCCAAGGTACCCATACTTCCTCCTTGGGATCTCTGTCTTTTTGGAGCAGGCCCTGTTGGGCCTCTTGTCTTTGTTTTGCCCCGGGTTGATTGTGCTGTGCCTCCTGCTCCGAGAGGAACCGGAGAAGCATTAGAGGAAAAAGAGGTGGTGGAACTGGAAGTGTTGGCTGCTGAATTAATAGATGAAGACAGAGAATTCTGGAGGTCCAGTGCAAAGTGAAAGTCGTTGTGTTCAGGCATTTCCCAGACCAGCACTTCTTTACCGCAGCGTTCGCAGGTTGTCAGGTCTTCCACAAGCACGCTTGGAGGTTGGCAGTCTTCTGGTTCAGTCTCTGGTTTCGTCCCTGCACCTTTAAATCGCGGCTGATGAGGTTCGTGCTCGGCGACGGCATCAGAATCTTCACAGTGATCTCCATCTACGATTTCAGGTTCAGATTCAGACGTGGGGATCGGTAAGGCTGAAGGCCTAAAGTTTCTTTCAAGGCTTTTCTTTTGAAAGAAAGAGGAGATGCCAGAGCGGGGGCTTTCTGAGATGACCTTGATGCTAGAACGCTCATCAGCGGAAAACTGCTCATCTAAGATGACAGATGAAGAGACTTCTTTTGAGCTTCCACAGTCATCTTCCTCCTCTTTATCCTTTCTGATTTGTTTTTGTTTCCCAGATGCTTTTTGAAAGAAGGACTGTATAGTTCCGGGAGGACGGCATGGAGACACACTTTTTAAGTCTGACTGTGTACTGGATGGGGTCCGAGTCACAGAGAAGGAGCTCTGAGTAGAAGAGGGATCATTGGACAGGAAGCCAGCGATTCCCCCTGTGGACGGAGCGTCGCTGAATTTGCTGGCTGAGAGGTGTAGCAGAGTCAGAGGCGGAGTCCTGGAGACATGGAAGACAGAAGGTCTAAATCACAGAGCATTTAGTCAGAGAGGCACTATAAATACCTCACAGCACAGCTGCTCTTTAATTACCAGGCGGCTTGCTGGTTTCCTGCTGTGTTGAGACTCTTGATAATGGCAAAGCTGTCACTGGATATTTTGGTCGCCTCGTAGCGCACCAAGGCGCAGCATCGAGAGAAGCTGCTCTGCCTCTTGTCACCAAGCTGACGCACTCCGACCGTCAACAACTTTGCCACTCGACCGTTCTGTATGACAGTGAGAAAACACAGTTGTGAAACGAGCAGGCGGCTATGGAATAGAAATGGGTAAACATCACAATTTCAATACAAAACAAAACAAAAACGACAGCGGTTTCTCTTACCACTTCTCTGTCTTTGGTCAACCTCTCCTCCAGCTCAAGGGCCAGCTGATGAAGCCAGTACTGCACCTGCACAGAGGTTTGGATTTAGCATGAACATGCATTTGGAAAGCATAAACAAATAAAGACCAGCAGAGACAAACATTTCATATAATAAAAGTCTTAAAAGAAACAAAAATTGGATTTAGAAATAGTTAAAGTATGCTTCGGCAACACGTGGTCTGTACCTGCTGTTTTGTGGCCAGTGACGTTTTCCCGGGGAAGTTCTTGCTGCAGCCAATGGATTTGGGAAGCTGCCTGGGTTTCACAGCTTCAAACTCAATCCCCCGACACAAGTCATACAGCCAATGGCTGCAGAGCAGAAATATCATGTAACTCCCGTTGTTGATGAGGAATAAAGACAATTTCAAGTTGTCATTGTTTTTATCTCACAACTCAAGTCCGAGAAAATTGTCTGTCTTAATGTCAATATATATATATTCTCCTAATTTACTTATCAGGACTTTGTCTCAAAATGAGCAAGAACACAGCAACAAGAAAAATACAAAACATAAAACCCAGAAACACATTTGCATTTATCCTCATAAAACTAAGCAAACATACAGTTCTGTCTCCTAAAACTAAGAACAGAAATGTTATACCTACTACAACAGAAAAATGTGGAAGTGTATAGTAGCTGAGAGCTGATACTAAACACAACAAGCATTATTTATCAAACATATGTTTGTTTATTTGGATCTCTATTAGCCATTGCGGGGACAACAGTAAGTTTTTCTAGGGTCTACATCCTAAAACCCCATTTCTCATAATACAGTTACACACACATTATATAAAATAGTTGATGTAACACATTAATTAAACACTAATTCAGACACGTAAAATTATGACACTTTATTCCATAAAATATTTAAACGGGGCTCTTTTAAAAGAATTTGCATTTGTTACATTTAAAAAACTTGCCGCACTTCCCACTGGAAAAATTAGTGCATACTCATTTATATGACTTTATACGACCAAAATATATACTGAAGTTCCACATTGGTTTCCAAATTGTGTATCCAAGTTTATAACAGTATGACGCAACACAGGAAATCAAGCTATGTCAGAGAATTATATGTGTACTTCTAGTGCAAAATTAAGATTAACTGAATTCCTGTTAGTATTATTAAACAAGAAGAGGATCGTAAACTAGGAATAATATAAAAAAAAATAACGACTCTGTAAGCTGTTTTTTGTGAACAGTCATTTTATGGCACTGTAATTTCTTACCCTGTTTTTTCTCCAAAGTGCTGCGCCAGCTGTGTCTGAGAGAACCGAGTGAGATCTCCCATGTTCTCAACCCCCAGAGTTCCTGTTATCGATGCACCCATTTTGCCCCCAAGGTTACGACTGCAAAGCACAAAAGTCAAATAAGAGCCAATAGTTCTATTAGTCATCTGTTGCACTTCTGCATCGGAACATCAGTGAAAATTTTGCGGGACAGTGACAATTAAACTCACATCTTACTGATTGGCAGAGTGCTAAACAGTTCAGTCACAGAGTCCAAAGGTAGCACAGTTTGTCTGTTAGGTTTGTTCAGACCGCAGGCCAGTTTAGCCAGCACCTTCAACAGTACAGAGTTAAATATGATAACAGCAACAACAGTTGCTGATCTTACATCAGAATTATGTGACGTTTTATCCCACCTTGTTGTGCGATATCCCTGCTGAGCAGCGGAAGCTTGTGTGTTTTTCTACAGCTGCTCTCATTTCTTCAACAATGAGCGCACCGACGGTTAGCTGCAGCTCTGCAGAGTTCTGCTCTCCCACGGTTGGGACAGGTAAGGACTCCAACCACTGCTGGACTCCTCTGGATCTTCTCTGTTCTAAGAATAAAATAAAAAAGTTAACTTTGGGGGGGGGGTTTAGAAATTTAAGACTTGCCGCTTTCAATATTAGCCTGACTTGTTACAGTACAAAGACTGAGTAATCTCTAACTAGTCTACCTTTATCCAAAGCTGAATCATCAACTTGGTTAGAATCGTTATCCGGGAATGGATAGCCTTGAATGTGAGTAGTCCTGAGAAGTCGTTGGTCGATCGGTTGATCGGCTATGTTTTTGCACCGCTGCTGAACGGCTGCCGTCAGATCCATGTAGGCCTCATCGATGCTGGCCCTCTCAATCACGGCAAAACGAGACATCACCTCAATCACTTCCACACTCGCCTCTCTGTAACTACAAACAGAGGTTAGCAGCACAAGCACCACAATGTGGATGCTTGCCGAGTAAACTAACAGCACTTACTGAGTTAGATCTGCCTTCCCGTGAGACTCGCGCACTCTGGCCACCTGGAGATCTGGGCACAGCTTTTTTGCATCATCCACCCACATGTTCCTGGTGACACCGTGGGCCCTCGCCTCGTAACTCACCGCTATGATACTAACAGATAGTGACATGTCACTCAGAACCATGTTTACTGGATGATCCCCTTCAATAGTGGAGAGTTAAATATGAGATTTTAAATCAATTGATGTATTTGTGGGAAAGTTTCCAACCCACAGACAACTTTTTCAATCATCAGTGCAACTCGGTAAGACATGTTAATCACAGAGGTTCATCCACATCATTGTCTTTTGATGGATGAAAGATCTAAACTATACAATGACTATACAACTATACAAAGATCTAAACTATACAATGACTATACAACTATACAAAGATCTAAACTATACAATTAAATGAAGGAAGTTCCTCCTAATCTAATCCAAACACAACCCTTTATGCCATAGTGGGTAAGAAGGATTCTACAAACTCCACATTAGAGTTCATTATTGGCAAATAATGAAGCTGAGGTGGCTGCTGTAGTACATAAAATGTACAGTATGTGACACTACATTTATATTTAGTGTAGTTTATCTAATACAATGTAGAGTAATTTACTTTGATGCAGTAACCTGTTGAGCATTTACTTCTCTGTTCTCTCAGTAAACAATGACAGCCCCAGTTAGCTAACAGGTGTTATGATGACTTCCGTTCTGGATAAGCAACAATTGCGTTGATCACCTCAACTGTTTCTCTGTGTCAGAAACTCACCCGCCTCCTTTCCACGTCTTGTACTGAGCCACCACGCAAGAAGTGTTTTTCAGAGCTGGATTCAGACGCTGCTCTACCTGGACGTAAAAACAGTCCATGTCGACTAACGCCACCACTCTCTCTTTCCCGTAGTCCATCCAGAACCGGGAGAGTTCGCCACCTGAAAACAAAGACAGGAGTCTGCTGACTGAGGAGGGTAGATCACGGATCTACGTCTACGAGGAGCTTCATGTGAACTGAAACTAAACAAGGCGCCCAAATAAAAGGTGTGTCGCTTTGTATTTCGCGCAGAAAATTGCAGTTACATAATAACGTCATCAAGAGGCGACAGAGATGTCATGTTGACCAACTGGACTACGAATACGGTAAATAATAATAATAATAATAATAATAATAATAATAATAATAATAATAATAATAATAATAATAATAATAATAATAATAATAATAATAATAATAATAATAATAAAAACTGTAAGAGAAATAAATAAACTATTAGTTTTCTCGGTGTACTATGGCTTCCTCTCACTGTCATAAAAAACTTGACAGATAAATTATTTCTTCCAAATTGCCCTTAGTTAAGGGTGTGGGCGTAAGGTTGCTTGTCTGTTGGCCTGTGATGGACTGGCGACTTTTCCAGTTTTCACCTCCTGCCTAATGGGTGTAGGAGACAGATTTCAGCCCCGCCTCTATGACAGGGATGGATTCTCTTGCATCGTCTATTACCGAAATAAAATAGGTTTTCTTCCAAACAATGTAGGAACGTTTTAATTACCAGAAATACTCTTTGCTTTACCAGCTTAAAATACAAGAATTTTGCTACATGGAACCCGTGGCTTCAGTCTTTCTGTTCTCCTGTGGTACAACTTTTATAGTTCAGAATATTACATGTTAGCATGACGTCTACAGTAGTTTTTGTTTAGTTGGACTACACTGCCACCTGCTGACTACAATAAGCATCTGGCGTGTAAACTGCAGGTTTAATCTTTGGGTAAAACAAAATAAGGTAATTCTAAAATAATCCATAGCGGTAAGAAGTAATCTCTTTAGCATTTAATGGGGGCATGTTAAACATGTTTGCATGGCACAAACTTTTACATTTTAGAACTTAGTAAAATTTTATTAAATGGAGCTCAATTTGAACAACTCGTCTGAACGTGTCATATGAGTTTTAAAATACAATGTTATGTATGTAACAGGAGAAGCCTTCTTTAAATATCTTCAGACATTACAAATAAAATTCCCTCCTTGTTGCAATGTACTGTTATAAAATAAGCTTTTTGTTCTAAAAAAATAGAGGGGGAAAAAGGTGAAAAAAACAGATGCAAGATTACAGATTATTAACTACTGACAAACTGAACAAGAGTATAAACTGAGGATAGCTTAAATATCCACATAAAAGATGTGGTAATTAATATGCAAATGAAATATTGATTAAAAGAAAAGCATAAAAACAAGGAAATAGGAAGTTAGTGTCACTGAACTAGTTGATGTTGCTGCTGTTTTTACATCAATATGGCTCTTTCTCTGACTTTTCTTCTTATTCTAACTCTGATAACAGGTTAGTGCCTTTACATTACACTTTGCTTATTATATGCAGACATTTTATCATCTTTGTGATCAAAAGCTCTGAAATTATTCAGTTTGCATTCAGAATACATTTGTAGACTTTTACGTTTATATTTTAAAGGTGTCAATAAATTCGCATGTCAGTTAACTATTTTCACAGATCACCTGTGTCTCCTTCACAGAAACATGTTCCTGTAGGTCTTTTAATATATTTTTTTAAAAGCAAAAAACAGCAAATTATCAGTGAAAACTGTAGCTTCAGTCTGAATGCTCTACCAAAATATTTTTGCCTTCAGCAACTAGTTTTTTTGTTTGTTTTTTTTCCTCCGTGTTTCATAAATATGAGTCATATAACATGCAAAACATATTTCACAGTATCTTTTTCTCCTTGGGAAGTGAAAGTGTGAAGATAATCACTAAGGTCTCAGTGAGGGTGGGAGCTTCAGTCAGGATCCCCTGTTCTTATGATTTAAAATACAAAAATCATGTGAAATATCTATGCAAAGGAGGTTATTGGAGTTCCTGCTCATATGAAGTTAGAACAGACTCACCACGGGAAACAGGAACGTATTCAATCTCTGATGACAAAATTCAAGAATTTTCACTGTTACCATAAAACACTTAACAGCTGACACTCATTACTGGTGTATTGTGGAGATCAATAACGGAACTGTGACGGGCAGAGCTTTCAGCTGTCAGTCACCAAAGGTAAGCTGTGGTCAGGGATGCAGTTTACCTGACTGAGACTGTCAGACCCACTGGTAAGTGATTTACAGACTGTTATTAAATAGAGATGGGCGAATATATCAGTAAATATTTGTGTCTGCTGATTTTCAGCTTCCTATGTTCTCATGTTTAATCGTACCAACGACTGATGGCAGTCGTTTACCTTGGTGTCCTGGTTGTCACACTAACATAAACTAACTTAAAATGAAATAAGTAACATTTAAAAAGCATACTGTTTCACCAATGCTGTCAAACCCACTGGTAAGTGATTTATAGATTTTCCATGTATAAATGAGGAAATACACAATACTGGAGATCCCCTTGTCATTGTCCTACACATTGTTCGCTCCTGAAGGTCACACATTAAAAGAAATGAGTGACTTTCATGTCACAAAAAATGTTTTGTGTTCTTTGGGCTATTTTCACCCAGGTGATCATAGTGGTCCCAAAGAGTTCTTGACTAGTGGTGGTAAAAAGGTTGGGGAAAGAGGGAAATGATTCTGTGGACAAGTAATGTATACACCCAATGAGTTAAGAGTCTCTCTAATCCAATGATTGGCTTCATTTATCAAGCATTGTGAACTCCACCATCTGCTGAGACATTTAAAAGTGGTATGCTGAGTTTACTCTGTAACTCACACAAATACTATGTGATTTTTAAAAATACTATTCCATGACATGGCTTATCTCCGACGTACCTAGTAAGGCAGTTGGTGTACAACATCTTGACTGGACATTCCAAGTTTCTGTAGTTTAGAACAATTTTAAAGCGGAAAAGGGAAAGTGTTTCAGTTACCAATTGCAAACCTAGCAGTTTGGCGGTGGTTCCCCAGGCAGTGGTTAAAGATGATTGCAGTACGTTTACCCAATAAACTTTAAAAGGAAGTAAGGTGAAGCAATGCATGTTGAGAAAATGTAGAGACAGGGGGTCATTTCTCAAGAAATGTTGATAAAGCAAATAGACAAGGCAAAAAAGATGGTTAAATGAATCGTTTTATATGACCAAATTCTTTCTGAAGGGCAACTTACAGGTTTTCATCCCCTTCTTGCATGACTGGAGCCAAAGTACATCCTCTTTTTATGACTTTATGTAGCTTTATATAGTCTATTGTGACTGTTTCTGTCTTTGCAAAACACTAAATGATCATACTATATATGCTGACCTGTATTCTCACTACTACAGTGCCGAGGAGATAATGCTGTCAAATATTATTTTACAAGTAGCATGTTGTATACTTGTCTGTTTGGAAAATAAATGTATTAAAACGCATCTATTTATCAGTAATATTTAATCCTAACTGCTGATCAATACTGAGGACAAAAAAAATTGTGATGGACACAATCACAAAAATCGCATATTTAAATTGTTTGAAGTTAGTTTTACATTAAAAAGCACACCACAGGTAAACGTACCATAATAAAATGTTTTTGTTTTTTTTCTCTAGCCCATGTTTCAACTCAACTTATTTGCGAGAATGCAACTGAATAAAATGTACCTGTAGTGTTTAATTTAATGTGCAGTTCTCCTATCTGTTTTTTTTTTTTTTTGTTGTTGTTTTATTTTACATGGATTGGTTGCTCTGATGTGACCCTTGGCTGTTTCTAGGAAACAAAACGTGGAAAAAAGTCAATTTAATCATATTGTCACATTATTTCACACAACCTGGGTGTCAGTCATTCCTTAACTGCATGCACAAACTGTGAGATAGTGTGGAAAACCAAATATTAAAGATAAATCTAAAAAAAAAATTAGAAATTATTATTTATATTTGTCATTCTAAACACGTCTTACATTTGGGGAACTTAAATCTATTTTTCCTATCTAACCATGTTTACTTCTCTTTTAAAGGAGTGAAGAAAATGAGGAAGATGTCACATACAGCACAGTAGTTTACTATAGCCAAAATATTTTGAATATTCTGCTTTTTTCTCTTTATTTCTTATAAGATGAAGAGTTTGTGAAATTTTATCTTGGTGCATTGGGATATTTTCTGAGTGTCAAATTATTGTTTTACTCATGTCTCTTTTGTGAATGTTTTTATCATCAAACATGCTGCCAAAGACTTGCCTGAAACCTACATGAGCAAAAGGAAATTATGTAAACTATGTGCATGTTTTATTGTTATGTTTTATTGTTGATATTGTTGCTGCTTTTCTGTTCAAATATAACTTTGTTGTACTGTTTGCATAGTGAATTACATAAATTGTGATGATGGATTTATTTTTGAATTAATTTTGAATCAAATTATTAAGTTTGTAAAGCCTAATAAATAAACCTAGAGGAAAAAATGTAAACATTCAGTAGAAATATTTTTTAGGAGTTGTTGTTTTAGATTTTTTTTCCCCTTACAATTGAAGGCATTTTTAATGCCTTATCATTCTTCAGACTTACGAACAAAAAAGGAAAAAAAAAAAAATCCTTGGGCCGTGTTAATATTTACAGAAAAATGAAAAGACTGATTAATGTGTAACGGTAGCATGTTCTTCTAAAGACTAAAATTTATTGTTTTGGGGGTTGTGTAACTTAGTACAGGGATAATTGGAAGCACCCAAGTCTTTATTTCCTCAAATTGTTAAAACTGCCGTGTTTAAACTCTCAATTTTTTCTTTATTATTTATCATGAAAATATTAATAAAAAAAAGAATTTTTTTTATAGGGCTGCACAGTAAGCTGTTGCCTTGCAGCAAGAAGGTCCTGGGTTCGATTCCCGGCCAGGGGTCTTTCTGTATGGAGTTTGCATGTTCTCCCTGTGCATGGTGGGTTCTCTCTGGGTTCTCCGGCTTCCTCCCATAGTCCAAAAAAACATGACTGTCAGGTTAATTGGTCTCTCTAAATTCTCCCTAGGTGTGAGTGTGTGTGTGTGTGTGAATGGTTGTGTGTCCTGTATGTCTCTGTGTTGACTGGCGACCTGTCCAGGGTGAGCCCCACCTCTCGCCCGGAACGTAGCTGGAGATCGGCACCAGCAACCCTCCTGACCCCATTAGGGACAAGGCTGAACAGAAAATGGATGGATGGATATATATTTATGAAATATATCAACCATCAGCCTAAGACATGTATTTGTCATTAAACATTGACTTCTGCTTTGCTAAACTGCAAGTTTACAGGCAAATCCAATCAAATGCGTAGCTTCACACATTGTCTTTACTTTTATCCGTCATCTGACTGAAATCTACATTTGCATCTTTATAAACCATTAGAATGTTAGTAAGTAGACCTAAATTTAAACCGCCCATGTCTCTACACTGCTCACGAGTTTAAAAATGCAATATCAGATTTGTAACAGGAAAGGGCTTCATTAAGTCCTTCGACACCTCAACTAAAATTCCAACTCTGTAGTAATTAATTGTCTGTTGTAAAATGTATTGTGTGATTAAAAATAGAGGAAACAGAAAATGCTAAAAAAAAAATAGACGCATTGTCTCCTGCTGACAAACTAAACAAGAGCATAAACTGAGGGTAGATTAATGAATATTTATAAATATCTAAATGACGTTTTAAACAAACATCAAAAACAAGGAAGTAGTGAGTCAGTGTTTCTGAACCAGTTGTTGCAGCAGTTCGCACATCGATATGGCTGTTTCTCTGAGGTTTCTTCTTATTCTACCTCTGTTAACAGGTGAGTGACTTCGCATTATACTTATTACATTTATTATCTCTGTGACCCAAAGCTGTATTGTATTGATATAAATTTTTCTTTTGCTGATTTGGAGATTTATAAATTCACATCAGTTGACAACTGTTCACAAATGACTAGGTCTCCTCCACTGAAACATGTTCCTGCAAATTTGAAATAGTTTAATTTCTGCAAAGTTTAAAAACGTAACCAGCAAATTGTCAGTGAAAATTGTAGCTTCAGTCTGAATGCTCTACCAAAAATATTTTTGCCTTCAGCAACTAGTTTTTTTTTTTTTTGTGTGTGTGTGTGTGTGTGCTTCATAAATATGAATGATATAACAATGCAATCTTTTTCTCCTCAGGAAGTGAAAGTGTGAAGACAATCACTAAGGTCTCAGTGAGGGTGGGAGCTTCAGTCAGTATCCCCTGTTTTTATGATTTAAAATACCAAAATCATGTGAAATATCTATGCAAAGGAAGAAATTGGCGTTACTGCTCATATGAAGTTAGAACAGACTCACCACGGGAAACAGGAACGTATTCAATCTCTGATGACAAAATTCAAAGAATTTTCACTGTTACCATAAAACACTTAAGAGCTGGCACTCATTACTACTGGTGTATTGTGGAGATCAATAACGGAGGTGATGACGGGGAGCTCTTTCAGCTGTCAGTCACCGAAGGTAAGCTGTGTTTCTGAACGCACATTTCAAACACTTGTAAACAAGAACAAAATAAAGATATAAAGGAAAACCAAGAGGCTCATAATTTTTCTTGATTTGACTAATAACAAAATGTGCTTTGTTATTAGTCAAAGCGAATAACTTTTTAAAGATTAGGCTGTCATATGTGTTTATTATTATTTGTTTCCCATCAAGATACACCCACCCTCTGGGTGGCAGACCAGAATGTGACTGGATTTATTGACGACAATATAAACATAACCTTTAACTACGCTACCTCTGGAGGAATAAAGTGGTGTAAACTGGGCAGGACATGTGTGACAGAGGCAACTGGAGAAATAGATGGAACAGCAGTAACCATCACCAAGGCCATAAACAATGTATTCAATGTAACAATGATTGGACTGAAGCAAGAGAACAGTGGTTGGTATTACTGTGCCAACGGAGATTTTCAGATGCCAGTTTACCTGACTGTGACTGTCAGACCCACTGGTAAGTGATTTACAGACTGTAATTAAATAGAGATGGGCGAATATATCAGCTAAATATTTGTGTCTGCTAATTTTCCAACTTCCTATGTTCTCATGTTTAATCATACCAATGACTGATGGCAGTCGTTTACTTTGTGTGTCCTGGTTATGTCACACTAACGTAGCTCTTAAAATGAAATAAGTAACATTTAAAAAACATACTGTTTCGCCAACTCTAACGGCTGTTCCTTTAGGAGTCTGTTGATGTCATTTTTAAATATTTTTTTTATCAGAAGTCATAGGGGTTGTTTTCCTTATATTTTTCCACATACCTCTGTACTTTTTCAGGGACTGACAGTAAACACCTCACATAATCAATAGGTGTTAATTATTGTTCATAAAAGATGATGCATTGTCTCACTACCATGAAAAAAATAGCATCTGATTTCGCTATTTGCTGTTGATAATATAATTATTCTTATTATTTTTTGATTGATGATGTAGCAGAATTTCACAGTAAGTGCATTACTACTTGTATCTACTGCAGTAACATCCCAACTGAGACGTGGGTTAATAATTTTCATGTTACTGATATGAAATATTCATGACATGATATTCTCGTTTGTACTGTAGCTGCAACAGCTACTATAGTTGCAACAACTACTGTCACAGGAGGAAGAGAAAATGCAAGAACACTTCCTGGAGGAAGCAGGTCAGCACACTTCAACGCTGCCCTTTTGACCGCAGTGATTATTAAGTGCTTGCTCAAAAACTGTCCTTTTCAAATTGTTTTAGTTTAAGATATTATCATTATCTACTGATCCGGAATTAGAATAATAATGTGTGTTTCAGACCTTTTCCTGCTCTGATGAGCCTCGCCATCCCTCTGAGTGTGCTGATCTTCATTGTTATTGCTGCCTTATCAATCCTGTTTGTACAGAGAAGAACCAGTAAGTCTGACCGGACATCTGCTGCCACTTGGTTTATACAAGTGTGTAAAAAAGGAATAATTAACAACAATTAAATGTTTCGCAGAACATGTCACAGTTAAGGATCCAACAGCCTCAAAAGTAAGTCGTATGTAAAATTAAACGACTTGGACAAGGTGTCAACATTAATGATTTATTATCTCTATTTCTTATCAAAGGCATTGATTTCTGTGGTTAATTTGTCATGAACAGAAATGCTTTGTACTGTTTGTTTACACTAAAAACGTATGCACCTTTTAAATTCTATAAAGTAAAGCTGATCTTGTCTAATCATATTTTAATTCGTCTATTTACAGAATGAAGGGGATTTAACATATGCAGAAGTCTTTTTCAAGCAAAACAAGGCAGCCCAGGTAAGCTGATACTAATAAGTATTTGAATCTTTACAGTTTGTTGTAAGGATTTTTTCAATGTGGAAATCAATTAAAACTGTGTTATTTCTGTTTGAAACACAGGCTGCAAGTGAAGCCGAGGTTCCTGGCAAGAAACAGAGTGAGAGAAGGGTAATTATTCAGAGAACCGTCGTGCAAACACACCATTTTTTTAAATAAAAACAAACCTGATCAGCTACATGATTCTTTGCCACTTGCTATCGTTTATCATAGTTTGTATGTGTCCAATGTCAAATGCTGTTAAACTCTCATTTGTATATCCAGCTGAAAAACATGACAGAGTCTGAAAAATTAAAAAGAAAGACAAAAATAACTTTTAACATAAAAAAAAAAAAACGTCTTGTTTCTGTTTTTGAAGTCTGGCTAGTTTATCCTTCATATATGTTTGAAAATACGTCTCACATTTTAGGATTTCCCCCTGACCGTTATTTTTCATTTACAGAGTGAAGGAAAAGATGAGGATGTTACATACAGCGCAATCATTCATCACAAGCAAAATGTTTAAATCTATCAAATTTTACCTGATATTGTCTGTCTCCACAAGTGTAAAACAATGACTCATTGTCTTAGGAAAGCCTCTGATCATGTGTTTTCTTCTTCTTTTTTTTACATTGAGTATACGTGTTTATATGCTCATACTCAAGGGGTGAATAGTGAGTTTAGCTTTTGTTGCTTCTTATTGAGGATAGAATGGGTTTATAACAACACCTCAAAAAAATCCAAAAAATATGAGGATATTGTCAATATCTGAATTTACTTTTACACAAGAAGTAAAATTTGTAAATACCATTGTTATTACCTATAATAATTTGGTAGGAAGATTTGCATGAGCTGCTGCTAAATTATGATGTGTGTAAATCTGGAATAATCAAGACTGAATCCCTTTACTAAGAAGTTTCTTCTGATTGGTAGTAATATAGGACTGTAGATTAGACCATGATGAGGTGCATTGCTGTTACAACTCTACCCTATGCCTAACTGAACTTAGTTCTTAATTTGGCCGATAAATCTGATAATATTTTTTTTTTTTTTTTTTTTTTTTTTTGTAACAGAATAAAGTTAATCTGGAGAATTTGTGTGTGTTTTGTTATGTGTTACAAACAGGTTACAGAAGACAGGTCTCTCCCAGGACAGTATTTATGCAACTGCTGGATTACAAAATGCTCTTTTTATTCAAGGTGTACTTCTGTAAATTTTTGGAGATAACCTAACTCATGTTAAAAGAGGAACTCTAGAATAACACAACACTTTGTGACGACACCCTCATAACTGAATTAAACAAGATAAAGAACCCAACGGTTTCTGCAATCATTGACTGATTGTATACAGTTTGTACTTGGGATGGAACTGCACATGATGACATTTATAATAATTCAGAAAATTGACTACACACACCTTCGCACACTGCAACACCACCATAAACTTGTCTGGTGATAAAAGTGGCTCATGCATAGCGCTCTGCTCAAGGGCGTAGGTTTGGTCTAAGTTTTGGTGGGATCTTACAACTTACTGACCAATGATGACAAGATGGAAATATATAATATTTAGTGAAGTTGCGAAACATACACTTAACATGTCACTAGAAGGAATCACTTTTTGACATATGATAAAAATAAGAAAAATGCTGCTTTAAACAGCATGCTTTGTGTGCTGTTCTTTTAGTGATAACGTGTTTATGAGCAGGTGTTAGCATAAAGAAGGAAACAATGAGAAGTGAAATGAGGATGTAATTCATATACAAACACAAATAAAGTTATATCCCAACACCAAAGATATTTTGGATTAAGCTATTAATATATATAGAGATAATTTTTGAGTTAGAAGAGAGAAGCAGTGAAGTCTGGTTCACTTGGTTTCCAATCACAGAAACAGCATATTAATAAACATGTCCCTATTGTTCCTCTTTCAACAATGAGGCAAGAAACTGGAACAAAGTCCTAAAAGAATTTTATCCTCTTCAGCATATTAGATCATTTTCAGATGCAGTTTTACTTAACTACAGTTTACATACAGACAGAGACTAACATAGATTTTGCCTTTTAAAACTTTTATTTAAACAACTCTTGTCCGAGGATGAAATGATTCTGCAACATGCAGCACGATAAGATTTTTGCAGAACAAGAACTGTGTGCACACATCTAAATTTGCTCGGGATTTTCTGACATTCGCACATTAAAAATTATACATACAAATGCATCTGGTCTCCAATATTAGCAAAAGTGTCCGGAAAAACTATTTGTACCAAATTACTTGATGTAACACCAATGCTTTTAAAGAGAGACACACTAGAGGCAAAGTAAATTTTTCATTCCCCTCATCACCGGCTTCATAGTGAATTTGAGCTCATATACCAGATAAGACTCAAAGCAAGAACTAATAGATGGAAAAAACGTTTTCGTTACAAACGCCATTATTCATGCATGTGCTCATTCACACGTGTGAATAATGGCAAATGTCCAGACAAGGGATTTGTGGGGTGGAGGTGTTCCAAGTTTTCTACCATCTTTTAATTTCTTTTTATTCAGGAGAATTTGAAAAGCTGTTGGGTGTAATTGCTTTGTCATTTCAGTGTTGTGGTTTTAATGAATATTTAGCTTCTACTGAGTGCTCTTTGCAATTTTGGCAACACCTGTTTCTCACTTGGTTGCAAGGCAAATGTCCCGACAAGGGACTTGTGGGTGAAGGTGTTGCAAGATTTCTACCATCCACACCATTCTCTTAACCTTTCACACCCATGTGACACACTTGTTTTTACACATGTGCTCATTCTCACATCTACCCACTCACTCCAGGACACAAATAAGTGGTAGAAAGTCACACAAACAAAGGTATCGATTCCATCAACGTGGCTCGTCTGATGCTAGGCGTCTCTTGATTTAATAAAGCAAAAATAACTAACCACCAACTGTGTCTCTTCATACATGCAGACATAGTGCATACCTATACATTTGCTAGTGTTACAAGGATTTCTTTTGGAACAGCCTTTGCCAGGATCTGGGAGAAGATCTTAACTTTCAGAGGAAAGAAAATCTGGTAATCAGTCTATAACTGAAAATCTAGATATAACATTTTTACCATGGAACAAAAAAGTATTCAAAATGCTGAAAAAGACAGCACAAGGTAAATTTAATATTCATGCCTTTTGCAAGTTTATGCACACTTGTACAAGAGTTATATGTGTGGTTGGGACCTGAAAAGGTTTATACTCGCCTATTATTCTCAGCGGGTTTAAAATCAAATTGCACGTTGGATAAGTGTCTTATTTCCCTTTTGTACCTGGATGTGATGCTAAATACACAGAAAAAAAACCAACTACTTTATTGTCACTTAATCATGGTGAACCATTCCCTCGGTTATGTTCAAGCTAAACAGATAACTAAAAATGGTGACTGTCAATTTCACAACTAAATCTCAATGTTACAATCAATGTTGTGCTGGATTACATGTAAGGCTAATTACAAAGGTCAAACTAAATACACGTAGCAAAACTTTTTTTTTCTTTTCCTTTTATGAAAAATACAGTGTACATGGCAGAATGGATGTCATTTGCCAAGTTGTAAACAGAAACGAGCGAAAAGTTTTATTTAAAAAAAAAATAAAAAATATTTAAATGCCAAAAATATTTCTAGGGCCAAAAGAAAAAGAAAAAAAAAAAAAAACAAGGTGAGAATAACAGAATAAAATACCTTCACTACTGTTGAAGAAGTAATGTCTGCTTAGGTACACCAAATTGTGAAAATAATGTCAAATAATTTTTTTTCTTTTAAACTGATAAAAGAAATAGACGTTCTTAATATAGACAAATGCTCTACTGGCGGGAGGGAATCAATTAAGAGCAGTTCTGGAATCAAAATAGGAGTAAAAGTAAGCTAGAAATATTATGTTCAAATCAAACATAAGTTGTTCTGCTTAATATTTTTTGTCATATTTATCAGACAGCAAAGAGCAAAATGTTTTATTTGTCCTTGTTTAAACAGGTTCCCATAAGGAGGGTTTCTATGCACAAAGATTTGGAAATACATTTAAAATAGAAAGATGCAACAAGTAGAGAATAAACATATTTACACTTAACAGAGACAAAAAGAATGACCAATTTGAGTTTACATACTTCAACCTTCCATCTGTTCTGTCAGGTACCAAAATATAAGTCAATGGCCCAAAAGAAACATGTATTTACAGTCAGAATGATTTTATTTGTTGTTTTTTATTTAAAGTCTTCTTTCTCTAAAAATTTATAGGTCATTTAGAGTCAGAACTGTCTGCCTTGGATTCTCGATTTTGCTTCAACTCCAAGAACTTGGACATGTGCTCCAGTCGTAGGGAGCCTCGGTGGATCCAGTCCGTCTCCCCATTTTCCTGTGTAAAAATATAAAATGTTTATATGCAACCATTTTCAATAAATTGGATTAGGTTTAAGATTTTACAAAATAGAATAAAATCAGAAAAGAAAGATACTGACCTCAAAAACAACCTTCATCAAGCTGCAATCAACCAACTCAACTTGACATTTCTGATGGACTCCATTCAGTTCTATTTTAAGGATTTGTCCCTCTTTGTAGTGGGTTAGGTGTGGATACGGCCAACTCCTCAAGTATTGTTCCATGAAGCACTTGTGTGGACCATCTACAAGGTCCCCTAAAGGATCACTCACTGTAAAAAAAAAAAAATAATAAAAAAAAAAATAAAAAAAGAAATTAATCACCAAATATTAAAGAAAAAAAAAATCTAGTCTTTCCACAGCAATCCACAGTTTGTAGCATTTTTTGTTTCACAGTGCCCTCTTCTGGACAAAACGGCAAAAAGTACCACATAAATTACAGAAATGTTAAGAAAAAACTTGTTTTTTTGATTACAAACATACCATCTTAATGTAGCATAACTACTGCCATTCAAACCTGATTAAACATGAGCAATTACAGTTGAAGCCAGATATTTACATACACCGAACAGAAAGACACATTCGACAAAAACCTGTTCTGTTCTAGCTTAGTTAGAATTAACTAAATTATTTCTATTCGCTAGATGCCAGAAAACTTGGCAAAAACATTTTTCTGAATTTCTTTTGTGACTTTAAGCAAATTCAAAGGTTTACATATTTGGTGGTAAAATGTATAATTTGGGTCACAAAAGAAATGTCTTTGCAAAGTTTTTAGACATTTGCAAAATAGAATTATATTCTGTAACTCTCACCAAGCTAAACCATAAAAAGTTTGGTCTGATTTAATTTCAGTGAGAAAGAAATGTGTGTATCTTTTACTTTGGTGTGTGTAATATCTGGCTTCAACTATATGCAGCATGAAACCAAATAAGCACAAAAAAGAGGAAAGGCTTATTTGCAATGCTAGGATTAAAAATCCTGGCTAGGTGCAGGATAAATATTAACTCTACAAAAAACATACAACATGGTAATTCTACATAAGAAAAGATGCAAAATATAATTCCTAAATAAAAACGGAGCAAACAGTCAAACTTACTTTGTCTGCAAATGAGATAAAGTGATGGTAAGCTGACATAAACTGGTGTATGATCATCCAAAAACACCATAAACCTGAAAAGCATAAAGTTATTCAAAATGACTTCTTTTTTTTCTTTTTTCTAAATGGGGGTTCATAAATGTCTTAGCAGTCATTTGATCCAAGACCTTAAGCGATTCTTTCTGCTGGGGAGCTCCGCCAAAAGACCAGGCAGGAAGCACCGCTCATCTTCTGGAGACTGAATTAAAACTCGGGCTCCGACGTACAGTTGGTCCAGCTTTGGGTTGGTTTTCTTTGCGATGTGATGTCCTGATACCAAGCTCTTCCCCTTTTCATCAAAAATCACTTTGTACTTTACTCGCCCATCGTCTGCAAAGACGAAAAGAAAACAAACAAAACTACTGAATCTTGTCTACGTGATTTTATTGCAGCTCACAAAACTCAAGGAAAACTGAGAGAAGCACAAAAAGCACAAGCCCTGTAACATGGCATATATTACAGATAAAAAGGAGGCAAAGTTTTTTTATTAAAGATGAAATGTGTTGATATTTCAGACATATTCAAGAGTCAGTACATAGGATTAAAGGGGAAAAGGAGTCAATGGTCTTTTAAATATATTTACAAAAATACATTTAAAAGACAACTTAAAAGCAACAATTGAACAATCATTACTGTAAATGTAATTTGCTCTGGAAATGCCTCTACTAACCATCCCTGCATTAGGTAAGGAAAATACAGAAAGCAACAGAAAACGCTAAAAAAAAACCCAGGCAAACAAAGTCTCAGTATCTCAGCTTGCATCAGAGCAGTTACAGTGTAAAACATCAGAAAAACAGTAAAAGCTTTGTGGCAATATGTATGTAAAATGAGTGAAAGAAGAAAAGGCTGACCTAGCAAAAATAAAAATAGTTTAGTTTTGCTAACTATCTTGCATCATAGTTAGCAAGATAACTATGATGACTCTTTCACTTTCGGAGTGAAAGTTACTCCAGAAGACACAGTAAGAGTGACTGTAATGTTTTGTGTTTTAAAAAAATAATAATTTTAAAGTTACAGCTACCATGAATAGATTGCAATGACCCAATAATATCACAAAATCCAAGAATGTGTCTCAAGGTGCATTCAAATATATTAAAATGATGGCTTTTTTACAACTACCACTATGTCATGACAGTAGGCTGTGTGAACAAAAAAAAAGCTCCTCTTCCTTTTCCCTGTGCTCTTGTCATCATCTGCGTAAATACATTTCTCTGTCAGAAACTCTGAGAGTCGCAATACTCCAGTTGACCATTAATCAGTTACTACATTACTGGATTATTTCATTAATCAATTCATCACAATTAATCTGATTAATTGTTTCAAACCTTAAGTGTTTGTGGTTGCAGCTCGAGTCTGACTCCCAAATTTGATTTACCAACTGACTCGAAGTACCTTTAAGCTCCACGGAAACGGGCCACACTGACCAATCTTACATATTCCCATGAAGCACAAGGCATTAACATATTACTCTGAGCTCTGATTAATATGATCTCAATAAGTTTGAACAGGATGACTCACTTTTCATGCTGGGGTCTTTTCTGAGGTAAAAGTTTTACCCTGATTGATACAGAAGGGAGAAAGAATGGTCACAGAAAACTACCTCAGTTCCTGAAAAAGGATTACTAGAGTCAACTAGAACACCTGTCTGTCCATCCAACTAATTATTTTATTTCAACTTATTAACCCTCCTGTTATGTTCGTTTCTGAGGTACAGCAATAATGTTCGCGGGTCAATTTGACCCGGGGAGTGTTTAGTCATGCTATAGTGTCAGAAACCAAAAAAATCCTCCAAATCTTTTTTGTGTCTGATTATTAACTCCTATACGAACCATTCCAATCAATATTTGTGCAATTATGTTTTTTTATTCCTCACAAATAAAGGATCAATGATGACAATTTACTCATTCGGACATAAAAAATGTGATTTACATTTTTTTTAATTCCCACTGAAAAACCTAAACACAAAATAACACTAATTATCTTTGAAAGTGATTTTTTGTAAATTTTTTTGTATTACATTTTTAATTTTTTTTCTAAGGGTGATCTTTATAATTGAACTTGAGACACATTTACTGTTCTTAGTTGGAGATGAAGACCACTGAATTTCACCATTTTTTGACATGAATGTCTTGCTTTGAGAAACATGAACATCATTTTCATCAATTGCTTCATAATCAGAATCATCAGACTCAGAATTGACCTCAATACTGTCTTCAGCTTCAGAAACCTCCTCTTCTATTTCACTGTCATGATCAACAAGAAGTTCCAGAGCTTCCAAGGCTGTCATCTTTTTTTTTCCTGCTGCTCATTTCCTGACCTCTGACAGTGACGATATCACATGTACCTTTAGTGTGTAATGTGTTTAGGACTCCCTTGCAGAGAGTATTTATGCCCTCCCACCCCTCCACTTCTAGTGAGTGTCACTCAGTGTGGGTGGAGTTTTTCCACGGGAACAGAAAAGAGAAAAGGTTCCCGTCAAAAGTTTTATAAACACCTGCTTTCTCAGTTTCCTTGTGAAGTAAAGAGAATAGTGAGAATGTAGGCTTGTGTGCATGCATGTGTGTGCGTGTGTGTGAGTGTGCGTGAGTGTGTGGGCGTGCGTGCGTGTGCGTGTGTGTGTGTGTGTGTGGTGAAATATGTCTCATAGGTGCAAGGAAACAAACAGAATTGGACATTTTTTAAAACTTTTTACCCTTCAACTTGTATGCCGGGTCAAATTGACCCGAACAGTATCTATGTAACAAATAGACGCAGAGGGGGCTGCAAGTGTGTAAAATGAACATTTTTTTTTTTATACATAGAGTGCACCTATTAAGACAAATAGAAAAAGTTTCATGCAGAAAAAATACTTCTAACTATTTTTTTTTTATTTTTAAACTTTGAAACGGGTCAAATTGACCCGCAACATAACAGGAGGGTTAACAAAAACACACACACACACACACACACTCACATTAAAGTGCTCTTTCTTACCCTTGTTAATTATCTCGGCTATCTTGCCTTGTTGCCACCTCATGACTCTTCTCCTGGCCAGGACTACCATGTCCAACGCAATCTCTACCTCTGGCAAATCAGGCCGCACTTTTCTCGTTTCATTGGAGTTGCTGGCAAAAGCTGCAGACACTATAATGGGGGATCCTTCAACAGCTGGGGATGAGGGAAACACAATTGCAATACGCAGTTGGGAGATTTACCTCCATAGGGCATGCTAGCAATTCCAGTGTTATTATTAGTTTATATCTCTGGATGGAAAAGGTCCTTACCTTTGTTGGTGTTGCCGCCACTGTTACTGTCGTTATTGCAGACGCTGCTGTTGCTACTGCTGTGGCTGTTGTTGCTGGTGCTGTTGTTATTGATTCTCACTAACGGTTTCACTTCATTCGCCTTTTTGTGTTTATGCTGATTTTTCTGTTTGGCTCCAAAATCCGAGTCTCCCGAATCGTCTTCTGGCTCCCATAGCATGTCGGAGTCGGAGCTGCCGGGGGACTCGGCTTCACTGTCGAACTGCTGGGGTGTCGGCGGTTGAAGCGCATTGAAAGTACACTCGGGGAGTCGAGTCAAAACAACCACTGGTTTCTTTTGTAGGTTCTCGTCGTTCAGGTCATCCATTTGTACCTTTTGCATTTGTAACGTTATGGTCAAAACTCTCAAATGCTAACGCTCACAGACTTGTAAATCCAGGGCAAAATTCCCAACTTACCTTTTTCCGCGTTCTGAATATGATCATCAAACGAAGGAAAATTAACAGAGGAAGATAAGGTGACTTCAAATAGTCAACAGTACAGAAAATTGCGTAGATACTTGTATTGTTACCCACACGCTAGCAAGCGGCAAACCTTCACCTTCTTCGGTTTGATGGCGCACTAGTTGGTAAACACAGGATAACTGCATAACTGCCTCCTAGTGGAACGGAGCAAGTTTCATTCAGATATCCTAAGGGTCTGCAACCTCAGTCCAGGTGACTAAAACGGGTTTAGAGCCACAAATGTTAGCTCTTCATTTGAAAATATGCATCTTGTCATTGTTGACAAATATCTACAACAGTAAATTAGTTGTGATTTTTTTAAAGAACAATCAGTTTATTCCTATTTTTTTAGGTTGCAAAGAAAAACATACCTTTTTCATTTCTTACATGAGATTTGTGCACAGTGTCCAGCGTAATAAAAATAGAAAAAAATAGATTTAACGAAAATAACTGGTACCTTTAGTCTCATTCTGTTGTGGAAATTAAATGTAATTTAAAAAATAATTACGTAGTGTCCTGCAACTTTTAAATATCTCCCTGCTTCAGCACACCTGACTCTAATATTAGCTCGTTTTCAGAGCTCTGTAGATCTCTAAAAACATGTAAACACCTTTAACAGCTTTTTAAGAATTAAAGATTTAACCTTAGCTATAAGCGTCTACGTTTATAGAGAAAGTGGTTAACCGAACTTAAAACTCAAACCAAAATGCCATCTGTGATGTAAACCAATTTTTACTCAGGCAAACGTTTGGGCGCCCTTGGCCCTAAACTGGAAACCGAAAGGTCAGCATTTTGTTGCAGAACAGTCTCCTTCAGCTCGCCCTCCAACCGGTGACGCCTGCTTCTGCCGTGTGTTGTGAGGAACACTTCCAAAGAGTCACTTTAGTGTAACGCTAACACAATCTTCAACTGGTAAGACTCCTTATTATTTAGTTTTGTATTGTAGGTTTTCTTTAAGATACAAACTAGAGAGTAGTTTTACTCGGTGCGGAACTCTGCAGGCTAACATAATTAGCTGTAGCAGCGAGCTAAGTCTGACACATGTGCTCTACTGGAAGGTTTTAGTTGTATTCTAAAAAATACAATTAAAAAAATAAGTGAAACAGCCATAAATCTTTTTTAGCTATTGCTTTAAATCTATTTGGCCTGTTAGCATTGCGGAAAGTAGCCGACACCCACAGCCGAAGTGAATAAGCTATTTTAGCTCATTACAGTACCTAGCACCGGTCAAATCCTTCTCCAGTCCAACTGGATTTGGCGACAGTAAAAAGCATTAAGAGTCACGACTAAATAGTTTACCCATTGTAGTTAAAATGGCTCCTGTTTTTCCCCGGTAACCTTGGCAGTTAACTACCTGACCCACAGGATGTCATTTGTGCTAGAGGTGCTCATCAAAAAAGTGAAACAGTTATGTTGTTGGCAAGGGTGGTGGGTTTGTTTGTACTCAGCGAGTACAAATATACCCACTCGTTTTGTGGGTTTGTACCGTTTACTGCAATCTTTAAACCCATCCCCATTTTGATCATGTTAAACCAAAGTTTGAACAACTTAAGACTCAACAGAAAAAAAAAACAATTCGCATGGTGTAAAACCCAAGGTAACACCACTCGTGCTACCCAAGGTAGCACTTAATCTTTTCAACTATGACCTGTGTCTGTGCGGCCAGTTCGCATTCATCCAACCTGTACTATTCTGCGTCCTGATAGAAGCGGGAAGAAAAACAACCTCGGCAGGTGATAATGAGGATTATTAATGTGCTGGCTCTCTTTGAACAACAAATTTAAAATGGCAAGATGGTCTTCATCATTCCCATCCAAGTTTACTGCTGCAAACTCTACAAATGATGATTTACTACATGGGATGTACCTGCATCTTATACTGCGCATGTGGGACACTTTTAGCTGGTTTGCAGGAGAACACATGCAAGTTGCATATATTTGGAAATGTGATCAAACACGTAAAAAATAAATCTGATTTCACATGAAAAATTGAGCATTGAGGCCTCCAGTGTGAACGTAGCCTAAAAGCTGACTGCCAACGAGATAATTCAGTAGGGATGCATCCAAAAGTTGCAGAATGGGACACCAAGCACTTGGGTCTGTATTGAAAGGATACGCCTTTTTCTGTTACTTTTCTATTTGCAAATTGACAAATAGATAAAAGTAACAATACACACTAAAAACACAATATTGAGACTAGTGTGTGTGTATATATATATACATATATATATAGATACACATATATACATGTGTATATATATATATATATATATACATACACAGTGCAATAAAAAGAGAAGAAAAAAGTTGCTGTGTAAAAATATAAAAAGAATAGTTTAGGAACACAGAAATGTGTAAAAGCAAAAGAAATACTGCAAGCTTCCTTCTCCAGTAAATTCAGCAACATAATAAGTTTAATACACAAATGGAACTGTAATATTTTGTGGATCTAGTAAGTTTGGTTTTCATACACACACAATTGTTCCATTCATTGGGGGGTTTGTGTTTTCCACTCACATGAAGTATATTTATATTGTGTTGTCCTGTCACATAGGCGAATTGTAAAAAGAAACTACATTTAATATATATATATATATATATATATATATATATATATATATATATATATATATTTCCTCCTCCTTATATGCAGGTATAATGGCCGTGCCTCCCGCTTATGCTGATTTGGGCAAGTCTGCCAAGGATATCTTCAACAAAGGCTATGGTAGATCTTTGTACACTCATGAAGATGTTGAAGCTTCTACTTTCAAATGTAGTTGATCACTTAAATCTAAAACTCATATCTCCTACAGGATTTGGCCTGGTGAAGCTTGATGTCAAGACAAAGTCAGCGAGCGGAGTTGTAAGATCATTTGGATTTTGGAATAATCATGTTTGCAGTTATTAAATCCCTGTGTTGCTTTTAAAACAAACAACAAAAAAAACACTTAAAAGTATTGTTTACACTCAGCCTTTACCTTTCGAAATCATTATTTTGTCCCAAGCTCAATGCTTTACAGTGTCCTGTTTTGTTCATCGGAATCTCCATTCATGTCACTTTTAATTATAAAAACCCCAGTGTTTTTATACTTAATTTTATAGAGTACCCTCTAAAAATCAGTATAGCAACAAAAATACATAGAAACTGTGCAATAACTAATTTTCTCAAAATTTACTACAATTGGTAATGTTATTAATTTCATGCCTGATAAGTGACCCCAGTTTCTCTAAAAAATGTCTCCTGCAGGAATTCAAAACATCTGGTTCATCCAACACTGATACCAGCAAAGTTATCGGTTCCCTGGAAACCAAATACAACCGGCCTGAATATGGCTTGACCTTCACTGAGAAGTGGAACACTGACAACACATTGGGAACAGAAATTGCTGTTGAAGATCAGGTTTGCATGAATGTTTAACATTTTTGTACCTTAAGAGCAGCTACAACAAAAAGAACAGGGTGTACATTTGACTGAGCAGCATAACCTTTCTTATTTCCAATGAATTCCAAATTTTCATCTTGCAGATTACAAAAGGACTGAAGTTGACATTTGACACAACCTTCTCACCCAACACCGGGTAAGATGATGGTTGGGGTTTTTGTTTTTGTGGGTATTTTAATCCAGGACTCAACAGGAGGAAGTTGCTCAGCCTGTCACTTCACTCCATAAGTAATTATGGAAACCTGATCTTTGCCTCTAATACTTCTGACAAGTGTCTTGTGATCAGAGTCCCTGTATAGAACCAGTATGTTGCAACACTTCACTGGGATTGTGTTTGGTTTTTTATCTTACCTGTTTGGAATAAAGACAAATCTTAAATTGAATTCCCTTCTGAAACTCTACCTATATGTTTGTTGTCAAGATGTTGAGTTAATTTTGTAAAAATCTGTTCCAAAGAAAGGGTACTAAAAAGACAAACATAATGTGGGAAATGATACTTGACTTATGCATAGAGTAGATTTTTTATTTTTGTATATTTCTTTCTTTAACAAAATCCATCCTTTACCTACAGCAAGAAGAGTGGCAAAGTTAAGACCGCATACAAGCGTGAGTACATCAACTTGGGCTGCGATGTTGACTTTGACTTCGCTGGCCCCACAATCCACGGAGCTGCTGTCATTGGTTACGAGGGATGGCTCGGCGGTTACCAGATGAGCTTTGACTCCGCCAAATCCAGAATGACCAAGAGCAACTTCGCCATCGGCTACAAGACAGCAGACTTCCAGCTACATACAAACGTGTATGCAGAGTTGTTTTTTATTTTTGTGGTTTGTTTGTATTTTTAACCCTCATGCTCCTTATGGGTTTTGGGTTTTCTTTGCCATTTGAAGGAGTCAACTACATTTTTATTTGGAAATGTTTATTTTCAATCATTACAGCAATGATGGAGCAGAATTTTGTGGCTCCATCTACCAGAAGTCCAGTGACAAGCTGGAGACTGCAATCAACCTGGCATGGACTGCTGGCAACAACAGTACAAGCTTTGGCATTGGTGCCAAATACCAACTGGATAAAGATGCCTCTGTTAGTGTAAGTTTCTTTTTTTTTTTCCTACACACTATCTGTGGTAGTTCTGAGGCAACAAAAGTCACCATAAAACTCTTGTCCTAATACTGCTCACTGACATCTTGCTTTTCCCCTCTGTGTTTTTGGACGTTTCAGGCTAAAGTTAACAACAGTAGCCTTGTAGGTGTCGGCTACACCCAAACTCTTAGACCAGGTGAGTTTCTTACTGCAGTGTAACTTGCAGGAGCACTTGGTATATGTTCCACAAATATTATTACTTGTTGAACTTTCTCACATTTTGCTATGAAACCACCACAAGCTTCAGTTTATTTTGTTGCAGGGTATCTTTGAAATGGTGAAATCCAAAGTAGTTTGTAACAGCTGGGAGGAATGTCTTGGTATTGTCAATCATGCTCATGTATGCACTGCACAGAGAGTACCTTCATTCAAGCTAAGGATTATCAGTGTGCCGTCAGCTAATGGCAGCAAAAATAACGTTAAAGAAAAAAAAGAATTATTATTTTTTGAGTTCTCGACAGACTGCTGTAGAGCAAGGGCTGTAGTGTAACAGAGAGCAACGGGGAGAGAGCTGTAAAGTGTGCTTCTTCAAAAAATTCAAGCCAAGTCTATGGGTTTCTCAGAACTATCTTCTGCAGCTTTAAAATCAAAGTACAATTTTCCTTCCGCTTTACAACATGATTTCTACACAGTCTGGAACGATGTGGAATTTGGGTTAGTAACAGCTTGAAAACTGTAGTGTATAGATAACGACTATACCTTCTTCCTTGTGTTTGTAGGTGTGAAACTGACTCTCTCTGGTCTGATCGATGGGAAGAACATCAATGTAGGAGGTCATAAGCTGGGTCTGGGCTTGGAACTGGAAGCTTAAACTGTCCGCATGCAGCAAGGGACAAGAGAATATCAGACTAATCGGGCCTTAAAAGTATGTCCAACTCAAACCAGCAAAGGGAAATCATAGAGAGATCGGCTTAAAGGCTTCTGTGACACCATCTCGGGCATCACATCATGTTGGTGCTTTTGTCTTCAGAATATTTTACTTTTGTTGATGCTTTTTACTTTGTGATTGCATCAAACCAAAAGACCACCATTGTCATATTATTTATACATTTTGTCATTGCTTCTGTTCAACACTGCCACGATAATTGTAATAATCCAATCCCTCTGTACAACTGTGTGTGGCTTTAGTGTAATAATCCCAGACACTCCAATGTTGTCCTTTTTATGTGAAAACATAAATCCAAACATTAGTTACTTTAGGATTGTCCTATTTTACCTCCAATATCTGCTGTCATGACTTAATATTCTTTGCCATCTTAGCAGTTGTCAAATCCAGAACTAAAATCAATGTCGATTTGTGTTTATAAATACTAATCATGCACACTCATGAATGTCTTGTTTGTCGACGTTTGAGGCTGGGATGTTTTGGCAAAGCTACACATGTGACCTTACCCTAAACTGATCAGGTTTGGGGTTACTTTTAGTGGGAGAGAAACCTGAAAGTTGACTCGCCCGAACAGAGTTATATTTTGTTAATTATGCAGCAACAGACTAATTGCGGAGCACATAATGTTCAAGTGATGCCAAACTGTAAAATTATTTGGAGGAGTAAAGTCGCACATGTGCACCATGTAAAACTATGTTTCTGTTCCGAGAGGAGACCAATCCTATAAAGAAGTCTTTGAGGTCCCTTTGTGTATGTATGGATTTTCAATAAAGTCTTTAAAGTCATAAATGCCTACCAGAATGATAATTATAATGCATTTATAAAGTGCGCAAACCTAGTATTAGGGGTTTGTGAGGTTTTTAAGAAAATGCAGTGCTAAATTATTTCAAAGTTTTGCAGAAAGTTAGTGCAACATCCTACAAAAAGTTTAAAAATTTGGTTTGCCGGAGGAAATAAGGTTCTGTAAAAATTTCCCACAAAAAATGTGTTGTTCTTATAAAAGGTGCTTCAAAGGTCTAAAAGGTCTAAAAGTAGAAGCTTCAAAGGTCACTAAAGCATTAGTTCGAGGGCGCACACAGATTTTTTTACCATTTGTTTTCAGTGCATTTTTACAAAATACACATCTGATTACAGGGGGCTGTTTAGTAACTCAGAAATGTGCTGACCTAAAAACTTAACCTCATATCACCAAATGAAGCATTTAATTGTGAACATTTAGAAAAACAGTGTTTCAATGTAGCATTGTGAATCTGTTGACTTGTCTATTTCAGAAATGAAACATAAATATAGAAAAATACACCAGAATCAATAAATTATTTAATGTTTCTTTTATTTGCACACATCATAGCAAAATCAATGTCAATCAAATGACCAAAATGCATCCACATTCATAGTTACATTAGGTTCTGTTTCGTTGTTTCAAGCTATTTGAACTCCAGTTTTAACTTTGAGGTCAGTCATGCTGCGAAAAATTAAAGCTTATTCTGTTCTTTTAAAACAAGAATGCTGACAATACATTCCAGTACTTTGCATTGTTCTTTGCTCTCGACTGCTGGTGCCAAAATTCTACCTTTGCATTAAGAGTTCTTCTCTATTTTTGGCTGTCATCTCTCTGAATGCAGTCTTTTATTGTCCATTTTTAACTTTTGCAGAAGCTCTCATTTTATTATTATTTTTTTAATCTTCTGAATTTAGATCGGAGTCTGGCTGCTGTCTGCAGGCGCCTGCTGTAACTCTTTTGTTTCTGCAGTCATGGATGTTTTTTCCTTTTGCAAAGCAGCTGAAGTGATTTGGGTTTTGTCTCCTCTTTCTGGTTGCTCACCCTCTGCTTTCGCTGTAGATTTGGAAGATGGGGATTTATCTTGGTCTTTATTGCTTTCACGTGTGGTATCTACAGAGCTTTTTGTGTTTTCTTCCTCAACTTTCGCAGAATCAGTCTTAGTAGTTTCATTTTGTTCCGTTTGGCTCACCTTTTTCTCCTCATTTTCTGGTCCAGCAGAAGGTGCGTTCACGATTTCTACACACTCCTCCATCTTTGTCAACACAACTGCTTCTCCAGTCAATTCTTTGGCTTCCTCTTGCACCTTTACACCACTGTGCTGTGGAGTTTTGTTATCTTCCTCATATGTTGAAACCACGGTTTCATTAACAGGCTTCACACTTTGTACCGCGATAACACTTTCTGCCTTAGTTGAACCCTGTTCATCCTCATCAGATTTATCTAGATATCCCTGTGATTCATCTGAATCATGCCGTTGTGAAGAGATTTCTGTTTGAGGAGGTACCTCTGCAGTTTCTTTCTCCTTCATGTCCTCAACCGGTTTGTTATCCACCTCTGTGTCCATGTTTTCACCGCTGAGAGCTGCTGTCTTCTCTGACTCTTCGCTGTGGTGTTGTTCTTTGCCATTATCCTCCACATCATCAGCTACCTTTCTATCACCTTCACTCTCCAACTTTTCATCGGAGGCTACTTGACTCTGCTGACGGTCAGACATCTGGTTTCCTTCATCCTCTCGATTGTCCTGACGATCACCCTCTTCCTCACTGCCCCCCTTCTCACTTTTTCCACACTCCCGCTCATCCTTCCCCACATCCGTCTCCTCTGATCCCGTCTCCTCAAACTCCGACATCTCGATCTCCCGGGTGGTTTCTGTTATGATCTCCTCCACAAACTTGTACTTGGGCTCTGCTCGCCTCTGCGTGACTCCTGGTCGACTGAAGCTGGGGAGGGTGTAAACAGGTGATTGATGGTAGATATGGGGCAAGTGGATCTGAGGGTCGGAGACGGAGATGGAGGACAGACGAGTCTCCTCGCCACAGAGGAGTTTCCTGCAGGATGGGGAAGAGAGTTTACATTTAACACAGATGCACTAATAGTTCTTTGCCTTCTAAGCTTTCCTCAAGTTAATTCATATAAGGATCTGACAGACACGGCCTTGCTTCTTAAACTATTTCGTAATTTGTCATGGTTAAAGACATAAGTAACGTATCGGTCTATACTTTTCACTTCAATTACATCTGCAGGCCCTTTGGATATGTCTTTACCATATAAGTTAATAGAAATAGACATTTTTCTTAAACAGGTTGGATGGGAAGCGTCTGCAGGCATAAATTTAAAAAAAACAAAAAACTGTATTTTGACCTTTCATTCAACCTGTGAAAGATTTTCTTTTGGGATTACTCTGCTTTTAGCTCCTATAAACTCTTACAAGTTTTCTTGGCCTGGTCAAAGAAAATCATGACATGGTTTCAAGCTGTCCCCCCATGTTTCACCCTGAGGATCCTCTGTTTACAGTGTTACTTTACACAAACCTTATTTTTGGTCTATCAAAGAAAGCTCAAACAAAATATGCTCAAGATTGTGGTTATGTGATAAAATATGAAAAGTTTAAGGGGAGTACATTTTCCACTGTAAAAAAAAAAAACAACAAAAAAACTCCTGTAATGCAGCTTAAGCTGATAGACTCTGCTGATTAATAATAATAAACTAATTAAATTTGTGTGTTTATCTACAGTTTATTTGAATATAAGATCCAAACTTAGTGATTGTTAACTTCAACTATACCGATAAAGCAGGAGATCTGAGCCACTGATTAACAGAATCAGCAGTTTCAGTTAATATGGTATGTATTATGTATGGCATTTTGTATGTAGCATTTTTACACAAATTCTTTAGCTTACCTTTAATACGTAATACAGTTGCACGTTTAAATTGAAATAAGGACATAGAAAGCATAAAATATATGAAATAATACAAAGTTCCACTAATTATCAGTAAGTTCTCATGCTAATTTTACTGTACCTGTATGATAATATCTCCACATCCAAAGCCATCTTCACGTTCAGGAGGTCCTGGTACTCCCTGAGGTAGCCGGACATGTCGAATTTGCAGTTTATGAGCTCATTTTCAAGCTCTTTGATTGTGTTCTGAGTTAATAGAGAAGATGACCTCGTTAAGCTGTGTCTCTGCGTGTGTTAACTCTACAGGAAGTGGAAGAAGCATGTCATACCTGATAGTGAATAAGTTCCTCCTTGTGGCGATCCTCGACATCGTGAAGCTGCGCCTCCAGAGCTTCTCTGGTGCCAAAGGCGCAGTCCAGCTCGATGCTCTTGGTCTGCAGACGCTTCTTGTACTCCTGAATCTCCCGCTGGCTCGCTTTCAGCGCCTCCCTCTTGGCCTCGGCGGCCTCCGTCAATCTAGCAAACTGAACTCGGAAACTTTCCCCGGCCAGCTGGACGTCGGATCCGGTGTGACCTTCCAGCTGCGTCCTGATGTCCCGGAGTGCCGCAGTGACGCCGGGATGGCCGAATTCGTGCGCCTTAAATTCAAGCTGAGCATCTTGAATCTGGTCACACATCTCTGACACTTCGGCCTCGTGGTTTCTCTTCAGAAAGTTGATTTCATCCACGAGGGACTCCACTTTCCGGTCCAGCATTAGTTTGGCCTGATAGGCTTCGCCCATATCTTTCTTCAGGATCACTATGCTGCTCTCAGCCTCTGATCTGCTCTCCGTCTCCCGCTCATGCTGTTTCCTCAAGGTGGAAAGCTCTTCCTCCAGGTTATGATGTTCGATCTCAATCTGGTTCTTCTGGTGGGTGATATCCTGCAGCAGCTGCCTCAGCCTCCTCAGCTCTGGACCATACTCTTCCTCCAAACAAGACGCGGGCTTCACTTTCCCTCTGATCTCTTCAATTTCCTTCTCCAGGAGATGGTTGTGGTTTTCGAGCCGGTGCACCTTTTCTATGAAACCCGCGAGTCGGTCGTTCAAGCCGTGCATCAGCTCTTTCTCGTTGCGCTTTTCAGATCTGACGTGCGGGGAGCTCACGTCCGCGAAAGCCCTCCTGGTTTCTAATTCCGATCGTCTCGGCTTGTGTTGGGAATACGTCTCGTGAAGGGCTCTACGCGGGATGCCGAACCTGTCATCCATCCTGTGACTCATGTTGTCAGTGCGGATCTTTGGTGCAGAGAGCGAGGCATCCGTGCGGGCTTTTATAGTCGCCACCAGCTGCCCAGTTTGCAGAACGAAGCTGTCCGTGGTGCTGAAAAGGTGTCGCGTCAGCTGGCGCTGTAATGAACCCTTACTCCAGGTTTTTTGTCGCAGAAAGCGATGACGTTGGTAAGCCCCAGCGTCGACGTCAATACAAAAACAATTAACTTTATATCCGATATCTTTTTCTTTTTTTAAAGCAACAAAAGTAACAGACGAAGATGTCGGCCGTATGGTGTTCCTCACTCAATTCAGTTGTATTTTGCAGTCGAAACTTGATATTCACACACATGATGAAAATACGCGCCGTTTTTCTCGCTATGTCATTAGATTTCCACAGATATTTCTGTTTGGTAAATCTCAGAATTATGAATGAGATATTTTTTTCAGATGTCTGTCTTTTTATTCATTTATTTATTTTACTTTTCCTCTAAGAAATGTTCCGACATTTTATGAAATTGGTAGAATTGCTCTTTAATCGGGTCAAATATTTGCGTCTTCTTCAAGATGGTTTGCTAGAGTTTTGGCACATTTGTCATAGAATTGTGTTGTTAAATCACTTTACGCCATGTGAAGTATCAATGAAGTGGACTCACATAGCAGCCACAAGTTCTGGACACCTTGCAGTAATTGAGTTGAACTTGGTCACTTTTGTTTACACTGGCAGTTCTTGTTTGAATTGACTCCTTCCTCTGATGCATTTTTTTTATTTTATTTTGCTTTGTGTTATTTTTTACACATAGATTAAAAGGTTGCACAATTAAAACAATGTTTTAACAATCAGCTTATCATTGGGGAATAATCCAGTCTAACTTCAGCTGGTCGTTTTTGTCTGGTTTTAATCTTTATCTCAATCTAAGGTAGTCGTGATACTAAAAAGACATTGAACATGTTCCATTTTGTATATTTAAAAACAGAATACAGTTGTATTTTCCTCTAATGGTGTCTCTGTTTAGTGTAAATCAGGACAGTAAAATTATGACTCTCAACCATTTGTTAGTATTTTACATTTCAGATATAAAGTGATCAAATATAGATGCTATAGGTATTCTGTCACAACCACTCCCACTTGCCTGAACATGTAAATTAACAGTAGGAAATGTTTTGTTTCTTTTCTTTCCCTCTCTCGCTCTTTCTTTCTTGTCCTGGCACCAGTTCCCTCCCCCCTATTCTCTTGTTTTCTCACTTGTGGTCTTGCTTTCTTTGCCCACATGCGATAAACAGAAGGACATCGTGGGCAGTCGAAAAAGCTCAAAATGTTTTTATATATATATTTATAATTAGCCCTTATGACATAATACTGATGTCTAAAACTGTGGAGACTAATAAGAGTTGAATTTACAGAAAGAACGTAAACAGGGAGTAAATGGTTTAATCAAATAATGAATAGTATCATTATAAGTTCAACACATTTGTGTGGTAAAAACTCCCCCATTAGCGTTTAATAGCGATGGTGAGCCCATCCCCCACAGTGAGCATGCTCAGTTCAACTCTCTGGTCCTTGTGTATCTTCCTATTAAGAGCATCCAGAGTCTGTGACGTGGTATCATTGGGCGCAGGGTTCATAACCTTTCCACTCCACAGCACCTGTCAGTGTAACAAGATCACAGATATGCTTCACTTTATGCTTGTTGTCAAAACACGAACCGAATACTTGAACTTTACTCACATTGTCGATTGCAATTATACCACCCTTTCTTATGAGCTCCAGAGACTTCTCATAGTATCTGTCATAGTTGGATTTATCAGCATCGATGAACACAAAGTCGTATGTTCCAGCTTCCCCAGCTGCCGTCAGCTCATCTGACAAAACACAAGATGGAAAAGTAAACGCAAAACTCACATCTGTAGAAGAGCAATGGTAACATCAACAAAACCACTTACCCAGAGTTTTAAGTGCAATTTGATGCTGAACATCAATCTTATTTTCCACTCCAGCCTGCAACAAAAGGAAAAGTTTATAAGCTGAGTTTTATGCAGCCACTTCAAAATGATGTTTTTGTCAGGGTTTACACAGGAATTGATTTCACTGCTTGGCTTGGGATCTTTCTGTAACACAGTTTCCTGAGCAGACACCTTGAAAGTGTCCAGCCTGCAGGATTTCTGGAGACACACTGACAGTTGTTAGACGGGCAATCTGCTGTTTGCTGCACAAATTAGCTCTGACAGAACCTAAATGGCAAATTCAGATGTTGGTAGACCAGGAACTGTGCACTTGTGTAATATAATCTGGATTAATATGAATATTTAAAGGCTTTGAAACATTAGGACATTCATAACAGAGGGATCCAAGTCATATTTTTTCTCTCTCTCTCCCCATCCTTTTTTTTTTTTTTTTACTGTTCTCACCTCTTTAAAAAAGGGTTTGGCTATTTCTATGTAGGTGTCTTCTATTTCACAAGCTACCACTTGTCCATTCTCTGGCATGGCCAAAGCCATGCTCAGAGCGTTGTATCCAGTGTACATCCCTGCATCATAAAAATATTGGTTAGTCCAAAACATTTTCTGAAAACAGTTTGTAATCACTGCTGGAAACTAGAAGCAGCTTTGATCAAAGCGCTGAACTATAGCAATTATTGTAACTTTTCTTCTGAAATTAATTGATTATTCTCTTATTTTTACAATAAAATTTAGATTTCTGTAAATACAAAGGCATGCTTTACTCGAAAAAGAGATAAAGGCAAACTAATCAAGAATCTTGCCTAGAATATTATACTGAGCAAAATGTTTATTAGAGGAAAACTAACGGCTCGGCACAATAAAAGTAATGCATTGTTATAAACTTGTGATTTGTTCTGTCACTTTCAAATCCGCATGGCGTGAGACACACGGTAATCTTATCTTACCTATTTCAATTGCTTTTGTGGCATTGACCAGTCGTATGAGATTTGCCATAAACTGGGCTTGCTCTGCTGCCACCATCATTCTGTTCCATTGATCGTCAAGGGTTCTCTAAAATGAAAACGCAGAAGACATTAGACGGCATGTTGCTACCTTTTACTGGTGTGCCCTCTAGTGTTTGAGAACCATATTGCTTTCATTGTGTAACTAAATAATGTTCTTTACTTCTTTTTCACTAAATAAAATTTTAGTGTGGATACAGTATCATACAATACCACAGAGCTCCGTACAGTACATTTTAGATATATATATATATAAAAAGTAGAGAACACAAGATTCATTAGTTATTAATTAACTTCTGGCTAGATGTCCCTGAATGGTATTTAGTTAATCATTTACAGAGATGCAAATAAAAAATAAATCAATATCAAGTTTAATATTGCTCAATCAAAACGTCCTTGCATAATTAATTTTAACAGAATACTGTTAGCTACAAAAACAAAACAAAACAGCATGGAAAAAGCTTTATCAATGACTTGTGATTTCATTGGTTTCAGAAGTCAGACTGATCATTAGCTCCACGAGTTGCTCAACACAAAACTACTGACAACCTAAACTTTATTTGTTAAGAAACAAATCATGTTAGAGTGGGGAATCTGTTATTGTCTCACAATTATCCTAACACCAGTTTATCTTCCCTTTTAATAAAGTGGTGCCAGCTAGATGGTTACTGAACAATCACCACATAACCTCCTTTAGCCAGCCATGCTAAAAAAAATTATATTACAGTGGTTATGACAAAAACAAAACTAAAACTTTAGTTTCGACAAACTGTCTGTGATTCATAGACAGGATCTCATACTCTGTTTTGTCATCAGTTGCCTGAGGAAAAAAACAAAACAAAAAACAAAACAAAAAAACAGATTAAATAATATTATGGGTTTCAGGGTTTACTTACCAGTCTGAGTTTGGTGAGGACTGGATGCTCCCTTAGGGAGTTGTTAACTACATACTGCAGAACCAGGTTATCTTTCCCCCCACTGTGACTTTTTCCAATAAAGGCAGATTTTCCCACACCTGAACAGAAAGAAACAAGACACCTGCAATAAACATTAATGTAGTACTTCAAATAGATCCAGTTTTTCACAGCTCAAACATTTTCTACCTGTTAAAACAACAGCAAGTCCAATGCAGACAAGAGTCTTGATGTTTGCAACCATTCTGCTCAGTTGTCTTGGGATGGGAGTTTTTTGTGTTTGACTGTACTAAATCCCTCACTGTCCGTTCTTTTTGGACTTTGCAATCTGTGTTTGTTTAGGTTAACCTTTTATAGGGAAAGCCCAACTTGATTTTTTTTTTTCTTTTAAGTTTTGCAACATCAGCTTATTTAAGAAAAGGTAGTATATTTATCATTGCATCCATGTTATTTGCTCAAGTCGTGAAGTACTACACACATCCTACAAGCTAGAATAAAATGCTTTGTTCAGTTATTTGTTTGTTATCCCACAATTGAAGGTCCAAAATGAATCTACTTCACAACACAGAAGGCTTGATGAGTAATTTTTGAGAAATATGCTTATTCCTAAGATGTAAAATGTAGCATTTTGCAAAATCCAAAGGCAACAGCAAAACAAAATTGGATATATATTTGTAAGATATTGTAAAACAGTCCAACAGAAATTATTGCTCCTGTTTTTGTTTTATTGTTTTTTTGTTTTGTTTTTTTAAAAACTTGTATAAATGTATTTAATTTGAAAAAAAACAAACAAAAAAACAACAAATTTTTTGGTACATTTCTTACAAATCTTTAATTGAGCATATGGAAGGTAAAAAAAGAGAAGAAAAATACGTAATTGCTACAGTCTGTGTAATATTACACATTGCAGCACATTATGTGTGGATGAATTTAATATGGATGAATTTGAATGTCTAAAGGTTATTTTCAACATTTATGTTGAGGAAAGTGTTTGAATGAAAAATATTTCACGTTCTCTGACATTTTAGAATTCATCCTAGAGGTTTACACGGTGAGGAATTTTGTCGTTGCTCATTAGACAGTAATGCTGCCGTCTAGTGGTAGAAAAGTGAAATAAATAATTTCTCTATTCATATCACATTTAGAGGATGGATAATGAAAGAACTAAATATATAGCCTAAATGCTTTTCTATACATCATATTTTATTTTTGTTTTATTGTCACAACTCAGTGTAAAAGACTTTATATTTCTACATTTTGTGGAGGAGTCTTTGAAGCTATGTTTTCATTTCCTTTATTTTACGCTTGTCACTTATTTGTTTAAACATCTTCACTGACGACATCTCAAAGAAATAAACAAAGTCTGTTTATCAAGTGGCATATGATCATAATTTACAACTAATGATAACTTTTTGTTTTTCTAACAGTTTAATCTTATTGAATTCCTCTTTAGATCTCCACACTCACATAAATAAAGAGAAATGTAAAAAGTCCATAAAAAAGGTTTGACGTAATATATTTTGCATACTGATTGAAATGATGAGAGCGACCAACTGATTCTGCGTTCGGCCTTGCAGAGTAAAATTGTACCAACACAGCTTCGTTGACTTTTACAGAGTGCAGATTACTGTTATTATTATGTTGCAACAATTTCTTGAACACTGTCAGAATAGCTTCAAAATGTGGATGTTAGTGAAATTTATGGGGCAAAAATAATGAAACTGCATAAAGGGGGCCTGATTACTTTTAAAAGTACATTTTGACAACAAAAAAAAATAGTGCAGAATTTCAAAGTAGGGCACACACAGTAAACACTGACCTCACCAGCCTTTTAATGGGTACACCTTGCCACTAGGGTTGGACCGTATGTTTTCTTAGGTGTCAGGAACATTTTTACAGAGATTTTGATCCAAATGGATCTTTAAAGCATTACGTAAGTTACTGGAAATGCAGCCTCAGGTTCCTCTCCTTAGTCGACTGGATAGATGTCTTCATCACATCGAGATGATATGAAGAGTCCAGCTTTGGTTGCTATCTGTATTTAGCAACTAAAAATGTGTAGATGGTAGCGTGTCAAGTGTGAGTTCATTCACTCATGTAGACTTTTTAAATAAAATTTGAAGGGAAGGCTGTATTGTTAGGGATGATGTGAAAAAATAAAGCTGCTTAAAATAAAACAGAGAGTGTTTCGGTAGTGTTAGTGCCTTTTTGGGATTAAAGGGGATCCTATGCAAAATTTGATTCTGGGGCCTTCCAACCATCCTACCATAATTAAAGCCGGATATCTTGACCTTACTGCAAAAAAAGTTACATGTTTGAGCATCACAACGTTATTATAGTTTCTCTCCAAATTACCCAGATTAAATGTATTCATGCAACAAAATGCAATTTTGAAAACAATGCTATACGAAAGGAAGATTGGTTTGCAACTGAAAATTACACACAAAGAATGAAGGTTCTTGATTTATGGTGTTGTTGAATGATTATTTCTACTGACGTGTCTTTTATCAAAAAAAAAAAAAAAAAAAGATTTGCAATTAAGTGCCTGACGTGCATGACAACTTTAGTGCTCTAGGGGCCCTCTGCTGGTCTGGAGGCTAGTCTAAACAACACATCTAGTTTGCACATTAGACTGGCACTGAGTGAGACACCATTTATATATATATATATATATATATATATATATATATATATATATATATATATATATATATATATATATATATATATATATATATATATATATTATCTTGTTTTTTCCGATCTACAGCAAGAATATCATTTCTTCTTGCAACTTTAGAACTGGAATGGGAATTGCCAGGATTGTTCAAAAAGGAATTTCGGGATGTGAGTGGGATGCAACGCCTCTCCAAGGACACTGCACTTCCTCTGCCTGTTCCCCAATTAAGAATGCATAGATCCAAACAAAAACACGCCGGGAACAAGAACTCGTCACTTAAATGAGCGATGACACAAACAGTCTTTTAAAAAAATGTTTGAGCTGTGGCGAAGGAAAGGAAGAGGATGTCTCAAAGTGTGTATGCAGATCTGTTTAAGTCCTCTTGGTGAAAACGAGATGCCTTGTTTCTTCTCCGCCATCGTCTCCCTCTGCCTCCTGCTGCTCCGGGCCCCTGCTTATGTGATGCTAATTGTTTCTGCTACTTGTGCCAAGTACCTACTCTTCCCCAGCACATTCCACAGACAGGTCCTGGTCCCTCGGCTGCTTTTTGTGTCTGTTTAAGGAATGAAAAAATGTGCACTGCCATCTGCGGCGAGCGCACCACCGTTCCCCCTCCCGGCCTTGACTGTCACTGTGCCACAATGATACACGTTCACGAAGTCTCTCTGAGGTAAAATAAATAAATAAAATAAAATAAAAAAAGTCTAAACTACTGGAGAAGCAAGGAAACAAACCTGACACATACAACTGTTTATATGAAATAAAATAATTCAGGATGTTCCTGGTTTGATGCAGGAAGGAGAATTGTGTACAACTAAAGAAAAAACAAACAAACAAACAAAAAAAAAGCTTTTAAATTTTGGGGCATATAGAAGCTAAGCTGAGGTACTTTGTCAGTTTAAAACCAGCCCTATGTTAGGGATTTGTGTCTGATTTTCATTTAGGATGTCTTCAAATCTGTTTCACCTCCATATATTTGCCATACAGTGCCTAACTTTGACCACCGAGTGGCAGTGTTGCTTAGCAAATGCACAATCAAGCAACTCTCAGAGACCGAGGCCTTCACTTCCTTGTCTCTGTTGCAATATCACTTTCCTCTTATTGAATTGACCTGTGACACCATCAGAGCCTACACTGGCGCAACATATTGATGTGCTCGTAACACCACAAGGCTCTTACATCATCCGTGTATTCATCATAGGGAGACAGCCTCTTCTGTACACGAACAACAGGAGTCAGCTTGGCATCATCTCCGCAGTCAGATAGGCATGCATGAATATTAAGTGATGCTAATCACAATGGAGAGACCAACATCAGGACAGATGACAGACAGTTCTCAGCATTCAATTGACATCCTTGGATTTGTCCTCTCTTTGACGACAGCATCCTCCAGCATGACAAGTCTGTTTAAAGCTCCAGTATGAGCAGATAGGCATGCACTGAGGCAGAGTTTACTCAAACTGGGCCATCGTATGTTTTTCCTTTTTTTTCCCCTAGAAAAAAGGCCCGGTTAGGTATTGTTAGTCAATGCACAGATAAAAAGTATTTAGTAAAGTGCCTTGTGAAAGTATTCCCACTGTTTAAATTTTTTTAAAGATTTTGTCACATAGCCATGGCAAACTCTAGTCTGTTGTATTGGGCTATTAAGTTTATTTATTAGAAAAAAAAAAGGATGACATGCATTTTATTCTTCCTTTTTATCCTGATACTCTTGAAACAATTCATTTTGACTAGTTATCTTTAGAAGTTATCTAACTAGTATATAGAGTGTATAATAATTTGAGTATAAATTCATCTGTTTTGTAAAACTGCAGAGATTTTTTAGGTACTGTTTATGAATAAATGACATCAACACAAAGAACCACACCAGGAGAATCATGGCTACGTTGTAAAATGACATTCAGAGCTCTCACAAAGCTCCTTTCAATTTATCCTAACATAGAAGAACATGAAGAAGCACATTAAGCGGAGAACTCTGAAGGAGCTGCAGAGATTCAAATTTATCGATAGAACAAATATCAGTTGGACTCTCCTCAAATACAGCCTTTAAGGACGACTGATAAGAAGGGAGCCTATGCTGATGCCATAATTGAACTTCCTAATTTCAAAACATCAACAGTGTCAAAAGAAGTAAATAAATAACACCGCAAGTCATCCTGGACAATTTGGTGTTGGCAGAATCATGCTGTGGGAATGCTGATGAAAAGATTGAAAATACAGGAAACCTCTGAGGGGAAATCTGTTAAAGGCTGCAAAGGATTTGAGAACGAGACAAAAGTTTACCTTCCAGTGGTTGTTTAATGAATATTTGTGCAAGGAGCTGTATACAGGCAATTGCAAGGGTTGCAGAATGTAGATGAGGATGTAACGGAAAAAAAAATCTTCCCAAGAACTGTTTTGCCAATCCTAAAAATCAGGATTTACTACATTTGTGTCTGAGCTACAGTGCATTCTTCAGTTAGAATGCACGGGATAAGCCATTCAGTTCATTATCATCCTCTCTTTGTGTGTTCAAGCCAAACAGAACAAAGGAGTGGATCTGCCTCTACGGAGAAAAAAATATGAAATGGAATGAATGGCAGGTGTGGTTGTTTGACTTTCAAATCACTAAGGCATCTATTCTATTAACCTGCCGTGTAAATAAATACAGAATTCAATTTCCATGCAGTCACGCAATAAGTTGACAGTCCTCAAGAAGATCAAACGGGCCGCTCCAGGGCACGTGAACCACAGTAAAAAAAAAAAAAAAAAATTCTTGGCTATGTGAAAGGTGTTGACACATTGAGCAACCCACCAAAAAAGAGGCAAATGTCACATTCTGAGAAACAATTACTGGTGAACCCCAGGTTTAAAGCTAGTTCTCCCAGCCTAATTTCAAATACAGTAAAGCTTTTCCAATAACATCTCGCAGTTGTTGTCAGTCCTCATTGTCAGAGGGAGAATTGCTCTCTGCAGACGAAATAATACTTTAACTGCCCACTTCCACTTCTGCAATCTACTCCTATGCTTTTCACAAAAAGGTACATTTGTATTCGCTCTTCTCTCCTAAAGCAAAGTCAGTCTTTCCCTAAGTTCCAGAGCAGACTCCCTGCGCCCTCCCTTCCTATTAGTCTCATTCCCATCTGATTGCTGCGTCCCATTGTGACTGCACTTGAGGCATTAATGATAATGTTATAACTCGGACCAATTTGCCATCGCAATCAGATTCACTTAATTGAGTTGATTATGAGCTCCCCATCTGAGATGACCCCTCTGGACTCAGAAAAAAACTGATCAGGGAGAGAAGGCGGGTGCGGATGAAGAAACAGGGTTTCCCCAGGCATTCCATCAGTGAGCAATGGACACATGGACTATGACTGTTTAGAGGCCTGATCTGGGGCATATGTGCATGTGCGACTGTGCACATGACAGTGCTGCATGTGTGTGTGCCAGCAGGAGCTGGCGTGCAGGGAGAGCGGGCCTTTGGGGAGGTGTAAAAGGAGGAGAAGGGTGGAACTGTGGCTGTAAGGACGAGGATCACAACGGTTTGGATGTGGAGATAAGGGTTAGAGGGGGGCTGGGAGGGAGTCCGGGCTTGGGGTTCGAAATCTCAACAGGGCTCGTGTAATAGACCCAGACACACACCACATCTGAAGTTAATCCAATCAGGGAGAAACACAGCACTTTCATCCGCTCAAGACACACAAACATAAGGTCAGGAGCAGCTTGTATTAGAGCGATGATGTCAGGAAGAAGTGGTGTAGATAATTGACTGTCGGCATGTTTAAAGGGCTGGGAGAGAGGCAGGGAAGTAGGAGGAAAGCAGAGATTCCTGCAGCTGGTCCGCCCAAGCAAATGTAACGGGAAAGCCGAATGACTCAATGCATTATCAGCAGGTTGATGTCAGTAAGAGATTATTATTGCTGAGCTCTTATAGGTTTCACAACTGTAGACTGAGCTTTACTTGTTAATTTGACAATTTCCATCTTTTATATAAAAGTTTCAGTCACGGATGATAAAAATGTTTTGGTGTCTTTGTCGCTCCTTAGTGTTAATCACCAAACACATTACAAACAAACAAAGTTAATCTCAGAAATGCTGTGAAAGGAAAGCTATTCACAAGAAGCTGACAATGTGTAAAAATAGTACTTTGTACCCTCTTGCTAAGTCTTGAAGTAATTGTGAGTAGCCATGTAATTTGAAAAGCAAGGTTCGATTTCATGGGTTAATACCAGACATGTAGAATCAATAAATCACTTACCCTCACTTGTTGATGTAATGATCTCCCCAGACCTTTAGTAAAAAGACTCTATGAACCAATGAGACTAGTATGGAACCTTTCAGGAGGTGTCTGTCCTCTCAAAACCTTTGTAGCAATATGTTACAGTATGAGAATAAGAAGGTTAAGAAGGTTGGTAGTAGTGCTAAGTTTAGGGGCTGCTTTTGTCATTCAGGATGAATTAATTGATAGGATAATAAACTCTGCTCTCTACTAAAAACTCCTGAAGGAAAGTATCCAGCGATCAGGTCATGAGTTTAGGTTTAAATGCACTCAGATGTAAATGGAACACAAACACGGGTTCACCTCTGAATGACTCAGAAAATGAAAAAAGATGCTACAAAATAAAGAAAAAAAAAAAAAAGGAAATTTTGAAATGGCCTTGTCAAATGTTGTGGTCTGATCCTCAAAAGGCAATTCATATCTCTCAAATATGGCTGAACTTAGATAATTATGCAAAGAGTGGCAGGGAAACAAATTCTGGACATCTACAAGTCCTGATGTAGTTTCCTCTAAGTGGAGGACTGTAGAAAAATACATTTTTCCAAATTTTGTACATCATCTAAAATGCCTATAAAAAGTAGTCGCCAATTGGATAATTTTCACTTTTTATTGCTTTTACAACTCAAGTAACAGCCTTTAACTCTTTTGGCAAAATAAATTACCAAAGAAAATCAATTTCCACATTCACATTGAAGGATTTTTTTTATGTTGAAGTGAAAACTGACATCTACGAGATAAAGACAATTATCTGTGCTGTGATTAACCAAAGTCCTTTTAGAAATTTTAGGATTGAGGCCTGGGCTTTGACTAGGCCACTCTGGAGCATCCACCTTGTTGTCTTCAAACCATTTTTGTGTAGATTTAGCTCAGGGGTGGGCACTCCTGGTCCTCGAGGGCCAGTGTCCTGCAACTCTTAGATGTCTCCCTGGTCCAACACACTTGAATCCAACAGCTGAATCACCTCCCAAGTGCAGTCAGGTTCTCCAGAGTCCTGCTAATGATCTCATTATTTGACTCAGGTGTGCTGAAGTAGAGATACATCTAAATCTTTTTTTTTTCACTGGTAGTGGATGATTTGTGAAAGCAATAGAAAGTTCAGAACATTCAGGGGTTAAAAACTTTTTATAGCCACTGTAGTTTCTCTGTTTGAATTGATAAAGAGCCATTAGAATGTTTACGGTCAGCATAATTATAAAAATGTTGCTAAATCAACCTCCTTTTTAAGTCCTAATACTCAGTTGCAGAGCTTGGGGCACAAGCAGGCAAAACAAAATTCCTTGCCAGATATATATATATATGTTTTTTATATATGAGTAATAATAATAATAGAATTCAACTTATTTGTTTTTGCTGAATGTACTCTGGCTTTTTAGTTTTGTAATATATAAGTATAATCCCCATATATTTTGCCACTTTTAGTGCTCCTGCTTTAGCTGTAAAACTAAAAGTACATAAATCTGTGAGAGCTTGTTTGGGATATAAGAACGGGGGACAATCTACTGGGGCCGCACGGAGAATTGCACTGTTTTATTTACAGGAGAACTGGACACACTAATAAAAGACATGGAGCAGTGCGCCGTTATATCTGGGGGTAGAAAGCAAATGTGCTTTAGAGAGCCAAGTATACTGGTCCCTTTCATAGGCGACTTGGTTCCACCCATGATTGAATGCAACATTCTAAAAGGACTATTTACTCTTTTCATTTCCTCTTGTGTATAACAGACGAAGCGGCGTGCGGCTTGCTGTAAGAAAACAGGACCTGGCCTAATGTTGCATGAAGACCATGGTGAATTCATATTGATGGGAGAGCAGCCTCTGAAGCCCAGCAGCCATGATTTTTTCATAAGCCGCCGGGAACAAGAAGTCAGTCAGCTGACAGGTGCTAACGCCGCCAATTGTGCCGTGGATAAGAGATGGGACGTGGAGAAAAGAGGCAGGGAGAAATAAAAAAAAAAAAAAAAAGCAGAGGCAACAACCGGTTCCTCCTTTCTGAAGCACTTGTGTGTGTAAGAGTGTATGCTCTGCCTGCTCTTGCATTGTGTTTGCTCCATGCACCCGGTTCGCTTCTATAGCTGCAGAGGATTTTACGGAAGAGTCTGTGTAAACACCAGAATGCATGTCAAATATGATGAGTCTTGATAGCTGTAAAACATACCCAAGGACTTCTCCTCACTTATTATCTCCAACCAGAGCCCTGGAGCTATGTCTGCATCCTTCTGCCTTCCCTCCACGCATGTCGCGCCACAAGTCCCTCTCTGGAAAGCATTGATTATTTTGGCATGAGCCAGGGAGAACGAGAGGTGTGATTTCTTTTGTGTTTTCTCGAGAAAAAAAAAAAAAAGAAAAAGAAAAAGAAAAAATCAGCAAAAATAAATATTTTTGTGAGCTTGCTGCAGCCACGAGAAAATATGAGCACATTGGGGAGGAAATAAAGATGATGGATTTGCTTGTTGACGTGCGTGTGCCTTTGTGGAAGAGGCTGTGTGAAGGTTTTCTTGGCTGCTACCGTTGGTGTGTTGTTGTTTTATTTTGTTGTTATTTTTTTTTCCGCTCCTGTGCGTGTCTTTTGTGAACTGTACATCCAGCGGAATAATATTATCTGTAAGTAATTGTGTGCCCCTGTTTGCCGTGTCTCTGGGTGTGCTGCGTGAGGCGGATGGAACCGCTTGGAGAAGAGAGCGACCGAACCTGCAGGCGGTGTGAGGCTCCGGGGGACCACTTGAGATTGCAGGCAGAGGGACTGATAAGGCAGCTAGCCATTCATCAGGCCAGATGAAGGCAGTATAGTTGACTGGAGGAACCCAGGCATCGCCCCAGGATGGCTGTCGGCCTCTCAGCGGAGACCTGTGACTAACACATGCAAGCAGGCGTGCATGCACACAAATAGTTGAAGAATGAGGGAAGAAGGCAGGATGAATGGACTGGGAGGAGGTATAGGGTCCAGGACTCGGGAGAGGAAAGGAGAAAAGAAGTATAATGGACCTCCAGGAGCTGGAGCCCCATCTCTTCAGCGCTACAACCTGCAATTGAGGCTCCTGTCTGGGGTTCATATGGCCCTCTGTGCTCCAAAAACATCCATCAGACAGATATTACTGCAATCCAGAGGTGATACATTAGCCTGGGTGCCATGGGGACAGTGTGTGCGCCGCTGATGGATTTCTCTGGGGCTCTCTGCCACTGTCACATGGGCCTTTCCAAAAAAGAACTGCTGCTGCTCAGCTCTGAGTTTGAATTTATTCCACAGCAATAGTCTTTGTATTTTATACTTAATCATACAACCCAGAGGATGGAGACACATTTACACCAAAGAAAGTACCACTAAGTTGCACACTTATGAAAGCAATACATTACTTAAGCACTTATGCTGGCCAAAGAGGAAAGATGAAGCTACTTTAGAGTGTTGCTGGGTGTGTTTATAAGACTATATTAGTGTCTCACCGGCACTTTGATAGAGTTTGCTCTGTCAATTTGCACAAAGCCTCTATCTTTGCTTACATAAATCCCACCTCAGGGTTATTATGAATCTGATTTATTTGCTCCGCTTATGTTTATTATTGTGTTTTATAGTTTATATTCCTGTGTTAAATGCCATCAATAGGACTGAGGAGCATGTGTGTCTCATCCCACAGAGGATGAAAATGGTTTATGGAGCAGTGAGAGCCAATAAACAGGCGGACACACTCTTTCAGATGTGCATCTTTGATGTTTTATGCATGATGAATTCGATGCTTTAGCGGAGGTACAAGGCCAAATGATGAGAGCCGACAGGACTTCCCGTAGGCTGCTAGGATATTGAGCTGTGTGTTTGAATAGAGATCCTGTCGTTAGTTTATTTCTCTGGCTTTTATGTTTGGTTGCTGAATAGGGAGGGCGAAGGAATGAACAAGATAGGTCGTAAATGTTCGGAAGGGAAAGGAGAGTTGATGCGCTCAACATGTTGTGTTCAGTTGTGGTTTGGTCATCTTGACCAATGAGATGATACAGAGAGGAGACCTCAAATGGGACCGTTGATCCAAGAACAGGTGAATTTCATTACCAAAGCACACTAGAAATGTTAAGTCATGGTATTTTATATTAATTGATACTTGCAGTATCGTACATATTCACTCTTCAATATGCATGATTCTGACTTTTTCTGCTGACATTTCTGCCTCTTTACAGGACTTGAACTGCACGAGTGACTAATCAAACTCAGACTGTAGAATTATTATGCTCAAAGCATCAATATAGAAAATGAAACAAAGCAAAATGAATAGACACTATGAATGAACAGCAGTTGACAATAGACGTAAGTTTATTTCTGCTCTTACATTTGCATAAAATGTACAAATCACAGACATCCACATAAAAATTAACAACCATTCACTAACAAGTTGGCTAGTCGTCATTCTTCAACACGTTTTACATTTTCAAGCACTTTCACAGTGTTATCTAAATGGAAATGATTCAATAAAGTAGACAATGCATAATTTTTTATATGCTAAAAAATATGTCAGCTTGAGCTTTGTTTATAATCAAATTACATATTAGATGTGTAATAAGGTGATGGTTCAGCATTATTTACATAAGGAAGTGTGTCCACCTTGACCATTGATATGCAGTGCAATGCAACAGTTTAATGATAAATAAGTAATAAATGCATACATCAGTGCAACTGGACTCTAATCGCCTTTTTCTGTTAATTTGCTTCCAATCAAGTCTTTCTGTATGTGTTACCAGCTTTTCGAGTTTCAAGAAGACCAGGTGAAGGGACGGGCTTCATCACAATTCACGGATTTGACGGAGTTTGTGTGCCAGGTGGAAATGAGAGAATGTGCAGATCTTCTTGTGTTTCCATCCCAGCGTCTGTCTGCTGTGAGTGAGTCTTTGATAGCTGCTGCACCGCGAGACAGACAGGCCTGTGCCAAGACGATGGCATCAAAAAGTCAACGATTGACAGCTACTGACAGCCATCTTCCTCCTAAACACTCTTCAGGTCCCCTGTGTTTCCTCCTTGCCTCTTTCCTCCCCCTCCTCTCTATCTGTTTCCCCCCCCTCCATATCTGTCAGGGGAAATTGAGGAGAGTCAGACATAAAGAGAGGGATGTCGTAAACTGGCACCTGTCATCTTGTTTTGTTTTGGTCAGGGCGCAACGAACATTCGTAAAGTTTTAAAAGACATTCGGACGGATTTAATACTTTCACAGCTACGATTTAAATCTCCAGGTGGATTGCCCTGTACACAGGTTGTTTTTGTTTTTGTTTGTTTTTTTTTTTTGTTTTTTTTTAAACAATTTTGAGCAAAAAACTTTTAGGATTAGTAGCGACAAAAAGGAACAAAGCAACAAAAGCTTATAGTTTTTTTAAGCAAGGGCAATTAATCACAAATTAATATTTGACCCTAATTAGGCTAAATATGCTGAGAGAAAGTATTCACCAGGGATACTCAGCCTTCTTAGTTTTATTCTAAAGACCTGTCACATCAATGTGAAATGCTGTCACCCAGACCGAAACGTCTGACATGAAACACAAAGAACCTGTGATCTTTGCCAGGCAAACATGCGCACGTGTGCGTGCACGCGAGTGAGCCAGCACCTAAACCAACGCTCGCGCGCGCGAAGGCACACGGATAAGCATACATGCACCTGAATTTCTCAGGTCGCAGCTGTGTTTCGTCAGCCTGTGTTTCCTCACTGTGTTCAACCTGTGGAGCCATTATCTCCTGACACACTTATTCCGCTCTAAATGATTTCTCTTCATCTAGTGCGAGACACCTAATCAAAATTGAAAGAAGGGAGCCTAATGCCATTCAGAGATCCCACTGCTTTCAACTGCATTTACTGTCATTATGAAAATGAATGGCGGCAGCTGAAAGCTCACATGTTCTTTTGCATCGTGACGGAGTGTCTCTTAATGCGTCTTGTGATCTCTGCTGTCGCTGCCTTTGACTGAAGGCCTTGGTCGGGGACTTGACTAATCACATTATACATCTGACTCATTACCTATGGCTTCCCCATTGCCTGTGCCTCTGGTGTTGCACATCAAGATCATTAGAGCGCACTGAAAAGAGCACAGAGGAAGGAAAAGTAAAACTTTCACCTACAACTCAAAGCTGGTGGCTTCCTTGCGACAGAACATTAGCTCAGGGGAGTGTCGAAAGACAAGGTTTGTCAAGTATGTCTGTGGACAGACAGAGAGGAGAAGGGAGGGCGGGCTTTCAACTGTGGAAACATTGCAGATGTTCTCAAATGTTGCCTGAACATTTTTATTTTATTGCAAACAACCACAGCAACAAACAAGTCAGAGTAGCTGCTGTTAGAGGAGTGATTTGACTTGTTTTGAGCTATTTACTATAATTATCTTTAAGCTACTTCCTCGTGTGTTAACTAAGAAAAACAATATAGGCTTCAATATAAGTTCTATGTGACACATAATTAGATTTTGGAGTAAAGGTGTTGATGTTCCTCGGCACAAGCTGTCTTTGGGCTGTCGCTGCTGAAGTCACTCCTGCACTGTGGAAATTTATTTATTGAAAGCACCTATCACCAGTTGCATTTTTCAAACCCATTCTCCACATTGTGTGCCATGGTGACGATTGGATGACATCTCCATCTCGTTCCTAATCCTCAGCTCCCAGCTGGGTGCGTTTGCTTAAGTTTTATATGTGTGTACAGAGGCTATAATTACCTCTTTTTGACATGTGGCTGCTAAAAGAGAGAGATTTTTTTTAGGGATCCATTGCCAAAAACTGAAAGTTCCCCAGGCTTAATTTGTCAATTATTAAATTATAATTATATTTTCTTTAAAGCCATTAGTTATTGAGGCTTAAACAATCATTTTATATAAGGCTGATAACTTCTCTGTTCTTTGCACAAAGGCAGAGAGAGAGAAAAAAAAAATCATTAAAATCTCAATTATGTGTCCAAATTCTTTTTCCCCAATTTAGCTAACACAGAGCGGAGATGATTCATGGCAGATGAAGGCGTGATTTATAATTAGATTAAGGCTTAATGGAGTAGGATTTATTAATGATGAAGACACATACACACAGACTTTTCCTCCACACTTGTTACAACTTCAATTGGCAAATTGCTCACTCATCTGTAGTCGGCTGCTGGGTCCATTCACTAAGTTGTGGTAACAAATTCTTACAAGGAATTATGCGCAGGCACGAACAGGCCAGCCTGTAAGTGATGGTCACAATATGCATTTGCCTTTAAAACTTATAGGGGGAGTTTAATTTATTGGAGATGTCACATGGCGGGAATGAGTAATTATTCCCCACACCCCTGTGGACCCCAGTGGTTAATGCATTCAGGGCCCCTGAGGGTGGGGGGTAGGACATCCTCACTGCTGCTCTGATCACTGACCATGCTGGATGGCTCCTGATTCAATAATATGCATCTGAAAATCATTCTCCGAGGGTACAGACTTTAATTTTTCTTTTTAACCTTGTCCCTGGTTCTGAATTCCTAGATTTTGACCAACTTTAAGATAAAGGCGTCATTTTTCTTTGACACATCTTTTAAAAGATTTCTACAAGGAACAATGATCTCCAAGCGGTTTCACAAGAGGAGAAAATACAAGTGGTGAAAGTAGATGCATTTTTTGGGGAGAAGCAGAAGCAATCATTGAAGTCTGCATCAGAAAACAATTGAGTTTATTTCTTGAGAAGTCCATTGCGCTGGGAATCAGAATTATGGAAACCAATATCGTTGTGCCAATCTCACACGATGGTATCAAAATTGTTGTGAACCAGAAAACTCGCGCTGATGTTAGGCTTATGTAATTGTTAACTGTAATGAATGGTTTATTATTAATCAAATAATTCATAAAATTAAATATTCTTCAGTTTGATCTGGGCGCCACCCAGAATATCTCAAATCATAAGTGAAACTCGGTCAGGGAGAGTCAGAGAGAAGAGATTGGCAGCAAAAGAGCCAATTAATTCCAGCAGCACTGAATTCAGTTGTTCTGGAATCAAGCAAACTCTAACTCATCCCAGATGACTCAATTTGAGTCGATCATCAATATGATCAAAGTAATGTCCAAAAATCCAAAAATTGATGGAAGATTAAAAAAAAACAAAAAAAAACACGTGTTCTCTTCAGGCAATATTGACTGGCCTCCCAGCTAGAGAACCTCTAGCTGGGACCTCCTGTATGTGGGTTGGAAAAACAGCTGAAAGTATCCTTCTTGTTGAGGAATGGGGAGGAAGCCACAGCAGGGTTCTGCAGGTAGATTTGCCAAGAAGCTTTTCCAGACTCTATAAGTTCCCATAGAGACGGGACAACAATTGTTTTGTTTGCTTCCTGTTTGTAGTATTAATACATATTAAAAATCTCTGGTAGCAAAGAGCTCTAGTGAAATTACAAAGAGAACACAGTGTACAATTTGGAGGTAAGAAACCTACAAAAAAAACCACAAGTAAAACAAAAACTTGTCATTGTCCCTCTTTACGCTTTTCAGTTTTTGAAGAAATGGTCATTTTGTGCATTTCTGAATCCACGCTGACAATACTTTTCTTCCTTACAAAGCAGAATGATTGTAGGTTGAGCAATGAAAGCATTAATTAGAGAAGTAGCCAAGAACCCCATTTAACTGTGAAGGAGCCGCAGAGATCCACAACTCTCTGGGAGAATCTGTTCATTCGACAGCAAATGCTTGTTTAAATTTGGTATTTCCAGAATAGCACAAAAACAAAGGCGATTTTTGAACGAAATCAAAAAGATGTACCATTTGCAGTTTAAGAGAAGCAGCAAACATGTGGAAGACAGTGCTCTGATCAGTTCCATCTGACATCGTGGAACACAATCATTTCATATCATCCTGAACAAACACTCCCTCAGAGTGAAACATGGTGACAGTATTTTGCTGTAGGGATTATTTCTATCAACAGGGAGAGAGGCAAATTGCTGAATGGTTATGGGAAGATGGGTGGAGCTAATTATAAAGCAATACTCCCCATCTAGTCTGGCTGAAATTGAGTAAATTTGGAAGGAGCTGGTGAAAGTTTGAGTTAGAAACTATAGATTTCCAAAGTTGATACCTAAAAGCCAATAAAGCATTATCTCTGTGATGAATAGTACAATTGTTTGGAAACTGTTCTCACTTGCTTTTACTCCATTTCACAATTATGTGCTTTTATTACACAAAATTCCAGTAAAATACAATGAACTATTTTTGTTGCAGCATAACAATAAGTGAAAGAAAATGCAGGAGCATAAAAAAGCTACTGCAAATGCATACAGTGCCTTTTGCCTTTGGTGTGTATTTAAGGCAGTGTTCCATATGGGTGAATGGTTTTGATTCATCTCTCAACATTTTTTTAGAATATGAAGAAACTAAACCATTTTATTATAATTAAATGTTTATTTTATTCCTTAGAATTTCAGGGAACCTCGTCACTCAGTTGCTCTCCAGGTCTGAAAAATCCATCTTTTAAATTGAACTACCAGCTCATCACTGCCAGAGCCCAGAGTAGCATTATTTTAACTCTACATTTACCTCTACCCAGAGGTGGAAATTAAGCCATTATTGTCTACAATAGCTTAATTTTATGGACGGGTCAGTTATCAAATGATCGAATCTAGTTTTTAATAGATCTGCTCAACTCATGGCTCAACATAGATTTTTCTACAGGCTGCTTTTATGTCAGTTTCCCAGAACAAGACACCTTACCTAACACAATGTAAGTGGTGCATAGAGGCTGCTAGGAAAGTTGCTATGCCATGCTAAACATTGCATATCAGATTTGTTTGCATGTTTTTATACCACAACAGGATTTTTGTTTGCATGAATACTCAAATCTCTAACAATAACCTCAAAAGCACACCCCACAAATGAACATGTAGAGATCAAACACTAAGCATGTCATGACTGCAGATAAGATCTGACAAGTATAGGATGGAGTCTGTCTGTAGGTAACATGTACATGCAGCTCAAAACAGATACTTAAGTATGCTGTATAGGAATGCTTTTTTTTTTACAGTCTACAAATCAGACCAAAGGTTTTAGAGTTGCAGAGGTTTGCATTATTATACCTTCAAACCATTTGGGAAAGCTCACACATTGATGTCCTGGATTTGTATGATTCTGATTCCCAACAACTAAGTTTTAAATGGTGCCCACTCCTCTCCCAATGAAATCATCATGTCTAAAACAACTTTTACATTTTCCTTTTCAACATGCAAGTAAGCTGTAATAGTGGTGGTATGAAAGTGCTGCACTGCTGTCAAGCCAATAGGAAGCCTCGTCGTGGGAAAACTGCATAAGATCTTTTTCAGCCTTTACTTATTTAGCAGTTCAGCCTTCACTCGTGATAGGATGACAACGTTCACCACAAGTCTGTGGGCATGAGTTGAGATATGCTGAAAAACTGCATTCACAGAGTTCAAGTAGAGTGTAACTTTTATATCTGGGTTTCACACTACCCGTGAGTGCAGCTCGAAGACAAATAAAAGCCCTCGGTCTTTTACCCAGCTCTGATAATATCCGTGCCTTTTGCATCCAAGAGAAATCTCCCATTATCTATTGATTCACTCTCACCCTGTGTCTCGGTGACTTACGCCTCCTTCTAATTCCCATTACCGGGAACACTGTACCCTTATCAAGGGAAACAATAAGCCACTTGTCAGCGCTGCAAGAAAATATGAGGAAGCATCTGCCACAACCATAGGAACTCATGACTCTAGAGAAAAAAGCTCCCCCCTTTCTGCCTGCCCTGCTTGCCTTAGCAGTCTACTTTTGTCAGTCCTCCTTGTGACCTCTAGGAAGGCGTGGTGGTAGCAGAATCAACTGCATAGCAAAGTTAATCTGATCATCAGGGGATAAGTCATTAATTGAATCTTGCTCCGTCCACTGGGGGCAGCATTTTAGGGAAATGGCGCGTGCTTGCAAAGCATGGGTGGCCATTAGAAGAGGCGACTACTTCGATACAGGGAGTGGGACACCGATGGTTTATTGTCTCGCACCCCCAAATAGTAGCCGAGGTCCTGAGCTGTAAAGCTGTCACAAAGATATGTCTCTGTCGATGATGGCATCTGACTTCTTTTTTCTCCCAGCTGCCCCTGTGCGGGGCTGTTATCTCTTCCCTCTCTGCTGTGTCTCCCTGCTCTTTAAAACAAAGGGTAATAAAGCTATAAATTGTGTGGTCTGCGGAAGGTATGGACATTCTGTCTGGGAGACGCTGTAAGAACTGCCATAAAGCACCCTCAAAGTCATAGCTAAAGATTTACAGTTATTTAACATCCTCCTCTTCCCCTAAATCACAGTGATAAGAGAATTAAGTGATGGCTATAGGTTCTTTGTCCTTAGTCTATTGATTTTCTTCGCCCCTCAGAAGGATCCTGAACATTATAATTATTGAGTCCTGCAGTTTAATGCAGGTTTACAGAGTAGAGGAGGCGCCCCGGTTCAATTCTAACACAGTTAAAACAAAAGACACCCGTTTTTCAATTTTGTAATGGGCTTCCAATTATGCTTCATTTACCTTGTTTGGGCAGAAAATGGTTTATCCGAAGCCTCTGTGCTATAAACAGCTTCTTTGTGCAGTGACAAAACCTCGGTAACAGCTCTATTTATCTTGCATTCAGGCCTGCTTCTTCAGCAATTATTCAGCCATGTGGAGGGAAGGATTTTTTTGTAACCCAGGTTTTTTCATCAGGAACTAGGCTCATGTTTCTTAGTCATTTACTCAATGCACTGATTTGTGGCATCATAAAATAATATCTGCCAGGCACAAATCAAGATAGACTGATGTCAGAGTTTATCTCCATCATATGAAAGCTTGACCACCAAGTAAATTTGCTTTAGAATATTGTTTTGCTGCAACTGTCCTAATTTTTTATATCGTCCATCAAGTAGAGCCAGTCATCATACATTTCTACAGCGTGACAATTCCTTTAGAAATTATTTGTATTTGTTTTTGGTTTTTGTCATTCAGTAAAATGTCCACACTCATTGAACAGTTATTTATATCATATTAACTTAATATGAGGAGTCCCATTCAACATTTTTTGTTGATTCAATTCATTTAAATCTAAGCATCAGCTGGTACAGATCAGTGCGCTGAAATGTATTTTCTTAAATACCCTTTAAGTTTAAATCACTAAAACTGTTTAAAACACTGCAGTCTGTCCTAGTACTCTTCCTATTTTTTAAATTATGTCAGTCATTGTAATCTGCACTAACAAGAGTTTAACCTGATTAAAACAAGAGGAGTTTGTAAGGAGTCAGTGGAAATTAGCGTTACTATTTTTTCTCCCCCGACTCCACACATCTGCAGCCTTCAATAAACTCACACCTTACTCCTCATGACAACTTTTAAAACAGTGAGGTTCACTTTAGCCCTGTGTGAATGCTAGCTTGTTTACTCTATGTTTTGACACAATTCAGTAATTTGTCTCTCAGCATATTTCAGTTGGGATCCATTAATCATAACATGTAGAGAAAACTTAAAGAAAATATATATTTTTTTGCTCCACATCAGAGTAAATGAGTAAATCTGTTTCTCTAACTATTTGATTGACACCTGAGCTTAGAGTAGATCACATGTTCCAGATACAAAGGAAGCTGCAGCAGCAATACAGTTCCTTTCCATGGTGAACGTCATTGTAAAGTATATATAAAATGGCTTAGATTCTATAAGTGTAAAACACAGATTCAATCAACAAATGATGGGGAATAACCATAATACTCATAATGTATTACAGTGAAGCAATGAAACCTACTGAGTACAAAAAATTGCAAGCACCAAATCCACACATTATAAGTATTTTTTCCCTCCAGCATCCTCTCTGATGCAGGTCACCAATGCAGACCAATTGTTTTTCCTTTTTTTTCTTTTGGAGGGGTGGGAGAAACAAATAAAAGTAAAGGTAATACATTTTTTAATTTTTACTCTAATTTTTTTCTAACAGGAAGTGTGAAAGGACCTCCCATCCGTTCACATCAATTTTTATTTATTAAATTGTTCTGTTGCAGTTGGAGTTAGATCATTTCATGGGACTGGATGTAATAACTAATTCCTGCTACCTTGCTTCACAAAACTCTAAAACTTACTAAGTGTGAACTTCCTTTTTATAATGCTGTAAAAATGTACTGATTTTTTGTGTGTTGGCTTTCATTGTGCTTGTGTTTATAGTGAAGTGGTGATATTGTAGCTTTTCTGTTGAGAACATTTTCAAACTTTCAACAATATTAGTGCTGATTATCAAGTTCCATCTTTGCTCTCTGTTATTATGCAAAAGAAGTGACATACAGTAACAAACACACGCACACACACGCCCGCACACACGCCTACCCACACACAGGCCCCCCAGGCATCACAAAGGGCCACAGCCCTGCTTACAACTGCCTGACAGTTGGCTTCTTAACAAAGACGGTGGGAATGTAATTAAATCATTTACCTTTGATACCCAGCCAGCTCTGTAATTAATTAATTCCCAAAGGGTGCACAGGAATTACATTTGCCAGGAGACAAGAAAAGAAAGGGACTGGGGGGGGGGGGAACTGCAGAGTTTGGGAGCAAAATCCAAAACTGTCCCGCCATTTTTTTTTTCCTCCTACCTGGGTACAGCTCTCTCTTCAGGGACAACGTCTGAAGAGCCTCTTCTGGTTGGAGTAATGACTCTATGCTGATGGTCAGGCCTCATCAGGCAGAACGCCAAAGGCCATGTCAGGCTCTAGAAGGGGGAACAGGCCACGCTCACACATCTCTCTCATTTGCACTGACCTTTGCAGTTGCTGTGATGTGGGAAGGTGATTGCTGTCAACATGATCAGTGTCACTGGGAACCAGAAATAGCCTCTGAGGGGATCAGTATTAGCTTCAGTCAAGCCTCGCATAATGATCCCTCACAAAGGTATATGTTGATCTAAAAACCGAATATCACATCGAGTGACATTCAATGACATTAGTAGAATAAACTTATGTGATATACCATTAGCCCTACTTTTCTGACATGGCATCATGAAAATAGAGACTTTTCAGGTTGAGTAAAGACAGAATACAGATCAGTTCTGCGCTCCCTCGTAGCTGTTTGCCTTGGGTGTGTTTTTGTTGAAATAATTATCACAATTTTTTGCACAGAATCTCAGTCAGACCTTTTAAGCTCTCTGCATGATGCTCCGAAGGCAGCCCGGAGCTAATTCTTCAGTGTCATCCTCTTGCCTTTCCAAGAACATCAAGCAGTTGAATCAGTGAGCTTTTGTCAGCTTTTTTTTTTTTTTAAACCGTTGTGTCACTTCGCTGCTGCATTGTAAGTCATGCAAAAGAAATATTGTCTTCTACTTTATTTTATTATTATTATTATTATTATTATTATTATTATTATTATTATTATTATTATTATTATTATTATTATTATTATTAATATTGTTATTGTTGTTGTTGTTGTTTGAAAATTAGTGCCAGAATAAATCTTGAAACCACTTGTGTAAGTTATTGCCAATACTTTACAATGAATCAATTGGAGCTGCAATTTGTAAATTCGAGGCTCAATGTCTTTGCACCGAAAGCTGCAAGAAGGAATTGCTGTCCACCACGGAGCCATTCATCATTCTGTGCTGACAACATTTTTTTATGTGTACTGCTATTAGGGCTTGTGGTCTGACAGAATCACATTCTGGTCTCTGATTGTCAAGTTTTATTTCTTCATAGGAATTTTATTTTTAATGGGGCAAAACATCTTAAGGTAGTTCTTGTAGATTTCTTTTAAGAAACAATTTGTCACTCAAATTGTCAAATTTGAGTCAAATTTGAGTCACTCATGAGTTTTCATGTTTTTATGAACATGAAAACTCATGTTTCATTTATGAAACATGAATTCATAATAAGAAATCCTGTTTTTATGAATTTTATGCCCAAATTCATAAAAACTTTGAGCAGCACATACCGTTACAGTATGAAAGAAATGTAACAAATTAACATGTCTTGTTATACACACTGAAACATAAACAATTTTACATTTTTATTTTTACATTTACCACCTGCTTAGTAAATGTAGTTAGTAATAAATGATCAGTCTAGTCAGAACGTGTCATAATGCTATCACCATGTTAATGGATTTTCAAAGATAAATTGAATCAAAGGTGACTAATGTTGATTTAGAGCAGCTTGCCAGTTTGGAGAAACCATGACGACTATCAAGATTAAACACTTTGTCAATGATGTTCTCTTACTGTTGCAAAAACCTTGCAAATAAAACATTACTATTTCCACCTTATATTCTTCATCCACCTATTTCAGGGGGGAGGATGTTCTCCTAAAAACAACATGGTGATCTTGTCTTTTAACTGTTAATGAAAATTTTCATTAACATAGTTAAACTTTGCCCCTGCTTTATGTGTCAAGACGTTCAAAGTCTTGACACATAAAGCAAACAGTAGTTTCTCTGAAAGGACATCAATTTGATGCTACATTTCTTTTCTAAACACTGACTAATTATTACATTAATGTATTATGTAGGGATTTTCCCAAAAATATTATTATTATTATTATTATTATTATTATTATTATTATTATTATTATTATTATTATTATTATTATTATTATTATTATTATTATTATTATTTTGTCTCCCTACAACCTCACATTGCAATTAATTTTATTGAAATTTTTTGGGATTAAACCAACGAAAAGCAGCCCATGCAGCATTTGAAGGAGAAATGCATGATTTGTAATTTTGTAGGAGAGCGTTAGCAATTAACATTAACAAACACCATAGAAGACAGGTACGCACACATGCACACATTACCAAGGCTTCTGATGCCCCTGTCTTTACAGAAAGATCAAATGCTCCAAAGGGTTATTCAACTTGGGTCTGCATTTTACAGCCGCGTTTATGTGTCTTAGGTGGAATTCATAGGCTAAGCGGTTAGGTTTGAAGAAGTGTTATCCCAAGTCCTGAACATTTCCCAGAGTACTGTTCAGTCCATTATCAAAAAATGGAAAACTGCAAAACCTACAAAGACATTTGCCATTCAAACAAACAAACAGGCTGGGAGGGGAGAACATTAATCAGAAAAGCACAAATAGCCTGATGTGTTATTGTGTGGTATAGGTGTACCAAGCCTTGAGCCTAGATGGTGCAGCCTATTCTATACTCACTTCTTTGACAAAAGTCAAAGACAACCACTGTCATCTTACCACACAGTTTTGATGTTCTTCAGCAAAGAGTAGGGATGTTCCCATGTCATGTGAGGACAGTATTTAGTCCCTCTTGAGATTCTAAAAGCCAAACCATATGCTTATTAATGGTTAGTGATATGTGTTTGAATTAACAAGGGAGAAACTGGAGTAACATTAATCTCCTGGTATTTGGTGGATGTTAACACCCTCTCCTTGAACCGCTCCTCTTCTTCTAGCCACTCCTTACTCTGCTTCCTTCTCTGCTCAATACTTTGCTCATCCTCTGACCTCCATCCCTCTAATTCCTTGGGGTCGGGATCCAGTGGAAGTGATTTATCTTAGCGTGAAAAGACTTGTGATGACGCTGAGACAGGAGGCCCAAAGCCCTCGGCATAGAATGCTTCAATGGCTTTTGCATGAAGTTCATGGCCCCGGAGCCATGATAAATGTCAAGTGCAACAAACGTCCTGTAAATAAGACAGAGCACTGCCAAAGCCACAGACTGCTCATTGACTTCCCGAGCAAAAGTCAGTGTCTTTGTGGGCGTGCACAAGTGCGTGTTGTTATATAAACACAACTTTATCCTCTCTCAGAATAAAGGCAACACGGCTTGGATTTCATAGACACCAGCCTTACTCTGCAAGCAGTTATGGGCATTACTCTGGAGGAGTTTGATATGACAGCTTTGGAAAAGGAGCAAAAGTTGGATGAGATAGATGGCTATAAATGTGTCAATAAAGAACAATGGCTTTTTTTTTTAGGAAAAGGAAAGGACTGCAATACCCCAGTGTTCAGATCTAGACATAAGGTTATGTCACATTATATTTATTATCACTGCCAGCCGGTGATTACTTCAAATATCAGAGTTTTGTTTCACAATTAATTTAAAAGAAGCTTTAGGTTTTTAAATATATATAGAGATGTGTGAGTGGAGCTGACGCTAATCTTTAGGTCATGCTCAGTGCTGCCATCTAAAGGATACTGGTTAGATCGATGCATGTTTGAAAACAAATGTAAAGACAACAAATTAATCTTATCTAAATGTAAAAAAATATATAGGAATCCACACATTTGAGTAGAAAAATTGGTGCGATCCAACAGATTTTGTCTGTTTGATTTTTGTTGTTGATTTTTTTGTTGTTATTTTTATTGTTTGTTTTTTTTGTCATGGATGTTCACAGAGGTCATCAAATAAATAACATTATATAATAAAATAAAATGAGTAAGTGATAAAAGCAGTTTTCAGATTATGATCTTATTCATCAAGCTATCCAAACCATTCTGTGCCTGGGTGAGAAAAACAAAACAAATGAGAAACAAATTCATTGCCATTAATCAATGAATTTGATTATAATTGGATTTGTAAAACTATTGTGTTTTAAAAGGGCATGATGTGCCTGGAAAATGTGTGATGCTGCCCTGTTGAGCATTTCAAAATATGAAATGAGACACTATAGAAAACAATTAATTTTTGATTGTGAAGACGGTTGTCTTCAGCTCTTTCTCATTCCTGCTGGCCCATAAAACACAAAGCACTCAGGGATGAGGTGGACTGTGGAAGTAATATAAATTAGTAAAATCAACATAGATACTGGACCTTTTGTCTCTAAAAGCAGTAGTCATACTTTTAGTAAAGAAAGATATTATAAAAGAATAAAAATAAATACAATAACAGCGCAACCTCTGTGCCTTTTCAGATCCACAAAATTATTTGAGGATCTGGCATCATCCTGGCTACACAGTTTACAGTATTATTTTACTAGATTTACTCCGCATACCTCAGGAAATTCCCTGATGTTTAAAAATGAGGAGCGGAGCAGGAACAGGGCTTCATGTTATTAGAATTATCTGGGGAAGCACAGTCCCGCATATATCATCCGCTGCCACGGTGTCATCCCCACTTGATAAACTGCACTTCCTGCTAGTGGAGGACACAGAAGGTTACAGCTGAGATTAAAAAGAACAAAACAACCTCCCAACTGGAATGGTGACACGTTCAACCTGTGGGAGAGCTCCAAATCATTTAGATAATTCAAGACATGCAGGAGTGTTGAGAAACCTTCAGGAGTCCTCCACTGGACCCTCGATATCCTAATGATGTTAGGAGTTATTCTCATGAAGGAGAGTGTGTTCAAGCACTTACACTTGACTTAAAACTTAAAGCGTGCAAACATATGCCTTCATCTAGTTAGATATTAAACAGGAGCATGTATTTCCTGTTCTCTGACGTGTTTTAATATAAAGACACTGGCTTACCCTTCTTTCTCTGTTGAACTGACTCTCAAACTTCTCGGCTTCGCTCAGCATTGGTTCTGCCCAGGGATTGTGACCTGATGTTCGCCCAACGCTAAGCTGTGTTTGCTCACCAGGTCCAGACACACTGAGGCAATTTACGAGCCTCTGGCCGGAGGCTGATTAGAGCAGAGCTTGTAAAATGTATTTTGGCATGTATGTCGGGTTTTGCCGGAGCTCCCCCTGTCACGCATTACCCATACATCAGCGCTGAAACAGAGAGGTGAAACATGCAGCACAAGGAGGGTGGACCTGTCAGCGTAAAGAGAGAGCATTGTTTAGTCCACAAGCGTCTCCATTTTGGAAATGCGTCCAGTCAACATGTCTGCACCTTGTGTTTTTTTGTGGCGAGAACACTGGTTGATAAATACCTCCCTTTATGTTGTTTCTATTTCTAATTTTAAAACCCTGCAGTGTTTCTTTTCAATATATGTTCAAGCCTCTTTGTGGGTATGTCCACACTTTGTTTGACCTTCTCAGGAAATATCAATGAGCTCTGCTACCTGTCATCCAACTCTCAGCATGATTTGTGACTGCAACATCTGACCAGAACAATTGCATTAACAAGTGCCCTGAAGCTCCCGGTCTGTCAGGCTTCACTGATACCATGTGAGATCTTTATCAAATTACAATTATGAGATGACAAATCCTCTCATTGTTTAACCTTGTGGACTGTGCTTGGACACGTGCCACTGTCACATGAACACTGAGTAAGTCATTTCTTAGGACTTGGTCTTTATCCTTTCCGGAAAAGACTTCGGGATCTTACCAAGTTTAAAGGTTAGTTAGGTCAGTGTGATTTCCACAAGCTAGTTTATAGTGACGCTGTCATTGTTAGTTGGTGCATAATAAGAAATGTAAAACCCCCAACTTTTTCAACCCTGTCTCAAAGTCTGGTGTTATGATTTTGAGCTGTTTGAATTTCTGGTTTCACCTTAGCAGTCATCCTCAATGTTTCAGTAAACACACCTGGAACTTAGTGAAACGATACAGGCACTTAATATTGCACAGACAGTGTAACTTGTTCACATCATATAAGGCTTTAACAAAATAGCAGTCTGTGAAAGTGTGGAAAAGAAAACAGTGGGGGGGAAAAATACCAGAAAGTTTTCTTGCGGAGTAGAAGGTGCACTGCATTGGACGTTTCTGGATGTTTTGACATTGCAACCACGAACTTCAAAGCTAATTATGACAAGGATTCAGGGTGTGAAAACTGTGAATGTATTTCTTTTTAGCATATGTTGATTCGAGAGTCACCATTTGTTGTGATTACAGCTGAAAGGTTTTTTAGGGTATGTGTCTCATTCATCTTTGCAAAATTGCTAAAACTGTGTTATATGTAGCATCTTGGCTATATGTTTGGAGGTCTAAGGATCACTTCAAATGTGTTATCTGTCCTGTTTTCCTAAAATGGCATAAATGATTAACATGGCTCAATTAACTTGTGGCTTATTTTCCAGTGCACTATTATAGGTCTTGCGTAACGCTTTATTGATCTAATGAGTCTAGTTATTCTCAAACTCTGGAAGTATTTTTCAACATTTGCAATGATGTTTACAGTGAAACAGAGACCACATTGGCTGTTGCACCTTCCTCGCTCTCTGTATCGTGTGTCGTTAGCTGTGGACTGTGCCTATAGTTAGGTTTCTAAAGCAGGAGAAAAATTATTTCCGAAACAGTATTTAAATATGTTATGTGCCATATTGTGCTGAGTCATATTAAAACAGAGAGGAAACCTGCTAACAGAAGCCAAGCACATCAACAAAAGATCATCCAATCAAATGACCAAAATATCCCTTTATTCAAGAGGTTAGCTGCACATGTAAAGTCAGATAAGTGTTTCAAAATGTAAGATTTTACTGCAAAATTATCCAGCTGTGAAAAAAAATATAAAAAAATGGATACAGGAGCACCAAATAAATCACTGACTGAGTTCAATGGGAAAGGTAGCTTTTCTTTGATTCTAACGACTTCCCCTGCTATTCATGCATTTTTGATTGAGTTGTCATTATAGAAGACAACTCCAAACTAACAAAATATCTTATTTAGATTAAAAACATCCTGGGGTGGATTCAGACATGTTCCGTATCTAATAAGTGGTCAGTCTGAATAAAAGATCTCACAGTTCAGCCCTAAATGACTGTTTGCTAGCAGCATTGTCTAGAATCTACACTTAGAGAGAGATAAACAATTATACTGACCAAATCGCCTCAGTGCATTAGTGTTATTTATGACCCCTGTGTAAATATAAATTGAGGTGAAAAGGAAATGAAGCCCTCTCAAGGGTGTCATTCAAGTCAGGCTGGCAAGCTGTAATTCTCAGACCCAGAAGACAATGCAGACGGTATATGATAATGTTTCCTGTGGATAAAATATGTCTGTCACTTGGAATGTGCGTGGGCTGAAGCAATCACATATGCAGAGAAGCGGCGTGTGCTCAAAGGAAATCAATAAAGTGCATGGGATTTGGGATTTATGATGACGTCCTATTGATCATGTTGGTGCTGACTCTTTAAAGCACTCAGACATGCCAATGGGTATTATAGCTAAATCAGACGTCAGACAGAATTAGTGGATAACAGAGTATAAACTGCAGTCTTCGCTCTGACAGTTACTGTCCCACCTATTCAGGGGCTGATAAAGGCACGTGAACACAAACTCTGTGGGATACAACACTGTGTGTGGATTTTTAAGGTCTATTTTTTGTTTTAGTAATTCATTTATTTATATATATATATATATATATTACATTTTACAGCTTGTGAATTTTCAACATATAAAACTGCAAAAGTTACATGTTAAATACGACTGTACTTATGCAGGACTTTCAGGGACATTGCTCTAAAATTAGTCCCTACACAGATCCGGGAAGGAATTCAGTAGAGAGACAAAACCTGCCTCTTTGTACTTTTTTAGAGAAATGGAGTCATTTAGTAGATTTCTCACTGTGTGCCTATCATTCACACTGAGCTGCTTTCTCCACACTGCTGATAATCATACATATTCTATGCGCCAGCAGGCCATAAATCTTTGTCCCCGTTGCCCCCCCTCCTACCCCTCGTCATTCATCAGTCACGCAGAGAGCAGGATGAAACACTGCCTGCTCGAAAATATATCATATTAGTACCTGGGATGTTTACCAAGATAATGTGAGACAACAGCAGAGGGTGAAATATAGCACCACTGCATTGTCTAAATTAAAACCACTCCCTCTCCCCTACAGACCACCCTCGTACTGGGAGCTGAGTGTTATTGTGACAATGAGTCATGAAGACTGGGGCCTCAACCTTCTTTTACCTTGTGGTGCAACATTTTAAATAAAAAAAAAAAACCTCTAACAGAAGACTTGAAACATCTCTTGAAGATTGCATTTCTAAGTGTTTTCTTACTGGGTCACACAAACGTCAACTTAAATCAAAAATCAAAGTTGCCCTACAAAACCAAAAAAATATATAATTCGATTTCTAAGATATTTGCCACAACTAAATTCATCCAACTATATTTTAATTCAACACGTAAACGTTACAAACATTAACCATAAAGGTTCAAAGTGTGCTGCAGCTTCCTTGATGGAGTTAGCAGCCATGAATTATAGTTGCACTTAACAGGAAAATATGGATGATAATTTGTGTTTACTTTTACTTTAGCTATACTTTGTGATGATGGTATTTGCACCTAAGCAGGGTTTGCTGATATTTTTTCATCACAGTGTTTCTATTACTCTCAATGAGTTTCAACATATCTGACTCTATATCCAGAGTACACAAGTTTGCATAGCCTGATTATGTGATGATACTTGAGATTCAACATGTACTGTGCAGCTGTATTCTGAACCCGAAAAAAGGATTAAGAGAAAATGCATGTATCCAAACATGTCACTAGCCTTGTGCAGATTTTTAACAAATTACAAAGAAAATGTTCATCAAAGAATATACTGTTGGGTTATGCATTTATAAACCCTAAATCATTTTTTTGGTTTCTTTTTATTGAATTTCAATAACCAGGGACAAAGAAATTGGACTGTTAGAATTTGGACCTACTGATAGGGTTAGTATTATGTGTTTTCCAGGCACATAGTGCCATTTTATAGTATAATCAAGTAAATATCCTACCATCAGTTGTTATAAAAATTATTTCTATATCAAATATGACTTAAAACAAATTTTACTTCTTGATTCAAAGCCTTGAAATTGGGCCTCTGTCTCTTTAAAAACTCTTGCTCTTTCTGAAACTCCGGCTTCAGGAAGTCATCACAACAGGGCTCCTCTATTAACCCTTTAACAATGTTTTTACCAGCATTGCTCTGAGAAGTAGCTCATATAATGAGCTCAGTTGATACGCAGTTCCACCAGGTGTTAGCTAATCACTGCTGCCGCATCAGGAGGACCCAAGTGGGGGTGTCAAAGGGGAGTGTTGCTCTATACGAGGCCGAAGCTCGGAAGCTACCGCTCAGAGGAGCGGCTGCGCTTTAAAGGTGATACTCCGCTCCCCCTCCCCTCACAGGAGTTTTGTTAGATAATCTAGATTTGTTAAATAACCTAACTATGATCTAACAAATCTCAGGATTTTTTTTAGATTATTTAAAAAGTGGTCATTGATGTGTTACACATTGTAATGTACTGTGCATTTATAATTCATTGCAGCATATGAATAGTCACAATGTTTAGCAATAATATAATATGAGTAATATGAGTAACCATAGATACGTATGTGTAAGTCTACTTTAAAATGCTGTGAAGAACAGCCGGACGTTTTTTTATTACAGTGCTGTGTGTGAGCATTATGGTAGCCAAAGCCAGGCTGACATTCAGGCTCGACAAATCTGTGAAAATTGCATTGCTCTGTATTGCTCCCTCACATTAACAACACTTACACTATTGCATTTTCATTGTTGTGTTCATAATGGCATGTATAATTCTTAAAATCATTAGTAGAAGAGACCTCAGGCAAAAGTAGTTTACATGCAACTCAAAAGAGGAGGACATAAGAAACACATATCAGAACATTTTCTTTGTAATTACTGACTTACTGCCTTTAATTTCTACACATCTAATAATTTACAATAGTGATTTAGAACATATATTTGGCAGTCTGCTCAGGTTTGTCTACGTTAAAGCTTATTGCACAGTAATCTACAAGCTTTGTACAGTCATTTCCCTCTTTGTATTCTCCTGTAGATTAGAAATGTAATTTGAGGAGATGGATGTATTCCCTTCCAGTTTGCTGTGATCAGGGGTACTGCTGTGCAGAAAACAGCATTGCCTCCCGATTATTGAATTTTTATGGCCAGGTAATTAATTGCAGATTCTCTGTTTTGTTCTATTTCTTTCCTCTCTGACATTTTAATTTCGACAAAAAGCCATGGTCTCCACACGGCCCTTCTCTGGAGATCCTAATGGCCTATAAAACAAGATGACTTATAGATATGGCGAGACTTTGCTTCACCCATGATTGTTTGAAACCTTGCTGATTGCACAGAATTTAGTCCCCCTCTTGCTTTCATCCTACTGCTGTATTGTCTCTGCATTTCCTTCACCGACCTGCTGAATTAATTTCTTGTCAATTAAACTGCAGCCACAGCGAGACCGTCTGAGGAACAGGAATCTATCAAGGTGTCATCGACCAGGAATTCATTATGGGATACACCCTGGTAACTTTTCAAATGCAGGATTCAAGCCATTATTCCTTAAAGACGATTGTCATTACTTGACCAGGCAGGCGAGTGTCCTTGGCATGCATTGCAAGCGTTGCCTTTTAGAGCAAGAGGGATGATCAATCGCAGAGACGAATGACATGTAACATATCTCAAGGCAGACAGGTTTGAATTCTTATATCAAATCTGAATCCTTTGCTAACACAGAGAACATTAGTTACTCTCATGTCTGGAGTACTTACAGGGCCCAGCCAGCATGCAGAAAGAAAAACAGGGGTAAGTAGTTTGTTATTGTGCAGTGGTTCAGTTAAGGGATTGAAGAGGAAATTCGCTCAGCAATCATTTTATAAAGTATAACTGTTCAACTGCTTGTTAACCCAAATGAAAAGGCAGCTAGTCACATGGCAACAACTCAGTGGGTTTAAACCAAACTCTCTAAAACTGGAAAATATGACTTGATGAAATTCACTGCAAGCATCAAAAAGACAAAGATAGCAAATTTAAGTGACTTTGAATGCTGCGTGGTTGTTGGTGCTGGAATTTCAGGATCTGCTGACCCACAGACACAATCATCTTTTTTATTTACAGAGAATGGTCTGAAAAGAGTAACTTATCCAGTTAAGTGCAATAAGTTAAGTCCCCTGTGCTCTGATGCCAGAGGACAGGGGAGGAAGGGCAGGCAGGTCCAAGACAACAGAATATATCAGTACTAAAAGCTAACAGGACCAGGACAGACACAAGGTCACTATCTAAGGATCTAGAATGTTGTTAGTAACTTTCAACAATACTGAATTTGTGCAATGTAAGACTCTTTAAACATCATCAATGTGTAAGTGCTCACAAACCTGATCAGCAACTATTTTATCAATAATTTTAGATAAGAAAGAGCATAAGATAAAGGTAATAATTTATTATCATCTTGAGAAAACATTTCTTAAATGTTAATCACAACTAACTAAAAAGCCTGTATGTGTGGACAAAGGATATATCAAAAATTTTTAAAATGGAAGAGGCAATTAAAGTACATTTTTGTTAAATAATTTGGTAAAGATGTGGGACTACCAGTAAATATAACATACTCACTGAAGGTTTGGAAAACACGACTGGATCAAAAGAGTCCAAACACAGATCAAGTTCCACAGTTGCAATGCTGCCTCACTTTCTGAGGTCAAAATAGTCCCATCAATTTTTAAATGAATCAAATTTATTTACAAAGAAACCCATGAAATCATCATCACTGCTGACAGCTGAGGGATAGAAGGCTGAACAGCGCTGTGACTCTATGTGCATTTGGCAACTGCACTTAAAAAAAGCCTTGGATTATTGAAGTCAACAAATGTCCAACCATTGCATAATACTATTACATCAATATGTATTGAAACCTCACAGGAAGTATTCTGTCACTCGCTGAATCTATACCAAGAAGTACTTAGGCAGTCCCTGAAGCAAAACTGGATCAAACCCAATGTTAGCAAGATGTACCTAGTCGGTAAGAGTATAAACCAGGATTTTCCTTTCTTCCATGGTAAAAACATATCTAATAACTTGGGTTTTTAAATATTTACTAGTACTGGCTGTCTCCAACTTGCAAACACAAAAAAATTGGAGAGATGTTTCATGCTCCATTGCAAATTCAGCAACTTTATGTTGAGACTATCACTTGTTACATTAGGCACTGAGCAGACCATATTAGCATTTAACAGCAGTCTCCTTACATCATAATAGAATGAGGAAGAAATGTTTATGTTGCTAAGACCAATCTACCCAGTGTTCCTTGCTGCTTTGTTTGTCCATGGGATATCTACCCAGCAGTGTTTATTTATCAGCCCTCCTTTGGCTCTTTCTTCTTTACACTGTCTCCTTGTCATGGTCCTTTTTTTCTGCTGTGTAAGCACAAGTCTCGCACAACATATCACTCCTGAAGCACACCCGCCTCCTAACCTTCAAGAGTTCTTTCCTCGTACAGCCTCTACGGCTCTTTAATGGCTGATGCAGTTACCATATTTCAGTCCTAATTGGGTCGGAGCTACACAGCCAATTTGGGCAGGTAGTTTGGAGGAGAGTTCCTCTGCGACATTGTTAGGCTCTGGCAGGTCTTCTTTGTTGCCAGGTGTTGGGTGTAATTGCCACTGAATGAAAAGAGCACCTCCATATGTGGGACCGTTGTGGTTTGTTAGGAAATATGAGGGTGCTGCATCCACAGCCTTGTTGTTTTCTGTTCCTGTTCCATAAGGCAAGACACAGAAGTAGAAATTAGGTGACATGTCATATTTACATTCTTTGGTGATTTCGTAGTTCTGTGGCATGGACAAGCAGAGATTTTTCCATGAACTGATCAAATTGACATATTACTTTCCAAACACCCTCTGTTTTCTCTTCTCTGCTTCATCTCAATTTCCTCTGTGAACAAATGTGCCATATAGTCCATGAAGCATTGCTCAAAGATAAAAATGCGACTCCCTCTATGACCTTACGTGCCGTAAAACTTCTGAACCAGGATCTATGGCGGCCATTTTCTCCCTAGCCAGTCATGGAGAAGCAAGAGATGTAAATGTCAGTCTGTGTCTTCTTAACACTCAATAAAGGGCCGAGATTGGGGCCCTCCGCTCCGCCAGTCGATTGGCCATCTAATGAGGAGAGGCCTTACCATATGTCTAAAAGATTCACTACTGTTTGTGTTTCACCAGAGGCCCCTGCACGGCAATAATTCCAAGCAGATAAATGTTTTCCCGATAACAAGCTGAAATAAGCTGTCGGGCTGAAGTTGATGTAGACAAGAGGAATCACACAATTAGCGATCGGTGGAGATTTATCCTGATACAAGAGAAAAGGAGGCAGGGGGACTTTAGTCCTTTTCTCTCCCCAGCAAATATCAAGGCCTTCCTTAAACCAGTTTGTTCTTTCTTCTGTATTTTCTCAACCTGACTGTCAGTCTCCAGCTTTAACTTTATAGCAGTCCTTTGTGTTTTTACATCTAAATGTCTTGCCTCCCAGTAGCATTTAGCCTGTTAATTTAACAAGTTACTAAGAGAGAAGGTGTTATGGATGACGCCATTTCAATGGGACAATACTTTCTAATCTTTGTTTATCTAGAGGCTACTTCCTGGTCTGGAAAAGAAGAAATCCATTTGATCTGTTGAAAAGATAATAATACAGACACTTTTAAATTGAAGACATAACTTACTTCAAGTTATGTTAATGGTCAGATTACTTTCTAACTGTACTGATTGTGCAAAAGTAGACAAAGTTATTTTATGCTCGCCTTCGTTGTAAACTGAAGTTAACGAATCAACAAATCCTAGAAAGCCTTAATACAAGGAATATTTCAACATCAGCTGTGCTCTCCATTGGCCATAAAATAAAAGTAGCACTGCTCTGGCCTTTGTAATTAACCTTTAAGTGAGATGGACTTCACCATGTATTTCCCATTTCTATTATTGACCTGTATAAATCAAATCAGAATGATGCAGTCAGTCCTCGCATTCAGGGCTTCCCAAGAGCTCCAGCATGTTCCTCCGGTTTGATGACATCATCTCCCAATGGGCGCGTGAATTATCTTGTTTTCGCCAGATCTCTCAGATGTATTTTCTCTGCTGGTCTCGCACAAATGCATCATTTAAACCATTAGCGGTACCTAGCTCTTTCATTAGAATGAACTATATCATCCCCTCCCCAGAGGCACCCGCGAGCCATTGGACTGTGAGAATACATTTTAGTGAGAGGGAATACTGAAGGCGGCAACACGCCTAGGTAAAGTATTACTTAATTTATACTGCTAATGTATAACATTGATTCTCTGTGGGGAAAAGAAAGGACAACATATTTTCAGAGCTCACATCATTAAGGTTTAATAATTTAGACCCAGTTAGCGTGATAATAAATATACTGAGGGAACTTAAGTGAGGCTTTCGGTGATGAATACAATTAGAAAATGTCGCACTTACATAGAAGAGTAATATGAATGGGGTGTAGAAATTAATTGGAGTAGGAGCAATGGTGTGGCCTGCGGTGTTCCATGGGAGGAATAAAAAACAGCCTATTTTTCCAAGTGCCCTTTCCAGAATACTAACTGTCCTCTGCATGCTGAGTTTCCTTATCAATATCTCTATAACTAACAAATAACTGCTCTAAAATACAAGGCTGGTGATTTGTTAGGAGGAGGAAGGGCTCCTGCTCCTGCTTCTTCTTCTTTTCTTTTTTTTCAAAATGCAGGTTTGCACGTTGAAATTAAAAGACTTGTGAAGCACTTCATTTTATTGCTGCTTTGATGTATGACTTTACATCACCTATAGTGGTTCTAGTAGATCATTAGATGAGGAATAATGGGATAACAGCCACTGCTACACATACAAGCCTGAAGATTTATTTGCTTCATACAGTATGGATCAGCAGTACTGTGATAGGGCTGCTGTGAAACCATTCATTATGCTGCATTTCAACTCCCCATAATGAAGCCACATAAAAAAAAAAACACAGATGACTGAGGTGAAATGGGGAGTTAAAACATATATTTTTCTGATAAATGATCAATGGCATCCTTTTATTTCAGTAAAATAAAAAGAAAAAATCCAACTTCATCGAAGTACTGTTAATATCTACTTTCTGTAACTGTTTAACATTTGTAAGACAAATACTTAAATTATACAAAGCATTGGTTGCTATCTGACTAATGAAATAAAACTGAATGATGTTGCTGTAAGGAATTTGCATTGCCTCCGTGCAGTTTGCACTCAAGTAAGCATTTTATGGATTGCGTGGTTGTTCCTAAATGCACTTCTCACTTCGCAGCCACATAATAGACGTCATCATAGGGCTCAGGACTTGGCCGTGCCCCTCAGTGTCTCTTGTGTCTCACTGCCCACTTTGGAAGAATTTTTCAAAATTGTTCTGCTATGCTTTAACGGGAAGTTTAATTCGATGACGTAACACAATGACCATTAACCAATGCTCATATATGATATGCATCTGCCTCCATGTCTACAGATGCTTTGCTTTGGGAGTAAGACTACTGATATGTAAGATGCGCATTATTGTACACAGGAGAATTAAGTTACTATATGCATGTTGGTGAGTTGATTTGGACCAACTACTGGCCCTCCCATACTTCTACTGACATTGCATGACAAAAATTGCATCCTCTTGTTTGTAGAGATGAGTCCTCCTCCTCTGCCTGGGTCAAACTATTTTACAAAGAGATCTTTGCGATGTGTTGCCTGATTGCTTAGAAGTTTGTTGGCGTGCTTTATGCAGAAATGTGCCTGGACAGTAATTTCCTACTGCTTATCTCTCCAGTTTTTGCATACACATGCAACATAAATACTCTTGAGGAGCGTTTATTAGAGGAATTACGTAACATTTGTACAATTCTTCAATAATTACCTTCAAAGATCCTCATTGGCAAATCATTAAAGTCACTAGAGTCATTGTTCATGAAGAAGGCTGTCAGCAGAAAGACTTGGCACTCTCTCAATGACCAATTCGTTGAAGCAAAACTGAAAATGCAGGGGCGGAGTGATGACCATGGTGTCATATATACATAGGTAAAGGGGTGTCCCAGGTTGTGGGCACTGTGTGCAAATACGAACAACCCACCACAGACGTCATCATGTGTCGACTGTTTGATATTGGATGAAGTATGGGAGAGTCTTATCAAAGTGAAATGAGCATGTTCTGTGCAACAAAACACTGCCTGTCCCTTTACTAACCGTAAAAGTAGCTCGACTGCCAACTACCATATCTCCTGTTGTCTTTTTTTTATGTCTACTGTCTCAGATGAATTCAGCCCTGCTCTCCAGCACTATCAGCAGCAACAGGAGTAGCAACCACTCAAAAGCAACATTGTATATATATCAGGTAAAACATAGGCTTATTCTGCTTTGCATTGTTCCCATGTGATGATAACGATAAAGCATGAAGAGATTATGGGCTGTTGTCATTCAGGCTGGTAGTCTGTAAGTTATGTTGTTGTAAAGTGTCTTAGAATCTTGTTTTATGTGCCCCTTTTTTAACTTTGAGCACCTGCCTCTCCAAAGTTCTATGCACAGCCCAAGTGTCAGATATCTATTCTTAAATGAATCAGATCAGAATCAGAAAATAAAAATGGACCGTGGCATCCCTGCTGTCAAAACTCATGTCAAAGATTTTACTCTTTAAAAAAGAAAGCGCAGCTTTTTCTGGTTTTTGAAGATTTTTTTTTCCTTGACAGTTCAGTACCTAGTCAAAAATAATTTATGACATGCCACTCATGAAACATGGAAACCAGAAATATCAAAAGTGCTACAAGGGACTACAGTCAGACAGTCAGGCCCTGTTTGTTCCTTATGAAGTCATTTCCTTTTTATGGACAAAGCAGCAGGTGAAAGCTCAGAATAGATATACGATACAAGTTTAGGGGTAATCTCCCTCACAGCAAAGAGCATAAGTCGACTCTGTTGATACCGGGAATCATGCTCCTATTGACAACAGCAAGTCGCTCTTTCTGAAAAGTGATAACTGTGCAGTTCAGTCCCACTCAACATTTATGGATGTCATTCCTGCCTCGGTCTGGGCCCCTGCCTTGTAATGGCTTTTAGCGTCATGTAACACTTCTACGTGTGAGTGAATGCACAAATGTGTCTGAGGGCCCGCTGAGTGAGTTTATGCTTGCCGTTAATCATTGTCTTGGCCAGCTGGCAGCGGTCGCAGGGCAGGTGGACCTGTCAGATTGGCAGCTACAATCATGCAGCACTGAAACTGGATCCCTGAAAGATGACTGTGTCCCTGGTATCTCTCAAGTCCCATGTCAACTGGTGCTTACCAAGTGCTATTTTGACTGATAGTTTAGATTACAGTCAGGAGTGTTGAACTTTCCCCAAGAGTGGTAATTAAACACCAATAAAAAGAAACAAAAGAATCAAAGAGAAGATGTGATGTTTTATTTATTTATTTTTTTGCTATTTCTCCAACATAAAATCTAGCTGAGTTCTTCTGTAGGCATTTTCAATTGTATTTTAAAAAATGTGATCATTTAAACATGTGCAATGTCACTTTGGTTGTCTATTAGAACATGCTACCTGCTTTTTGCACACCGCAGCACATCCTGTTAGTTCTTTGAAAACAAACTGGGTTTTTTGTAACTCCATGCTGAGAATCTCCATAAAAATGCTGATTTTATTTTCCAGCAGGACTTAGCTCCTGATCAGAGTGCCAAGGGTCCCAAAAGTTGTCTCGATGGTCATTGTGTTCCTGTTCTTGGTTGGCCAGCTAACTTCCCTGACCTGAACCCATAGGAAATCTACGGGCTATTGTCAAAAGGAAAATAAGAGAAACCAGACCTAACAAAGTAGATGACTTAAAGGCAACTATCAGAGATGCAGTGATGCGGTAATATTTGCTAGAGGATGCCTAAGCCCAACCAAAGTATTGAGTGTTTGGAAATATGCAAACTTTTCAGAAGCCTGACTATTTGCTTAAAACATACATTTTTATTGGTCTAATGTGATATTCTAATCTTCAGAGGCACTGAATTTATTTGGGTTTTCTTTACTTGAAAGCCATGATCATTAAAATAAATAAATAAATTAATTAATTGAAAGTACTTAAAGCTTGAAATATGTACTAAAGCTCTATAAAATGACAATTTCAGTTTCTGAGATGACTGGCAGCAAATATGGCACTTTTATGCAATATTGCAATTATTTTGAGCTGTACTAAATAGATAAGCTGTAAACATAAATCTGTCACATAGGTTAATGACAGGAGTCCTTTTTTCCAAGTTAAGCTCAGGTCCTCGGTCATAATTGTCTGAATTGAACAAAATCTAATTGTCAGGAGGTATGCACTGCTATATTATTGGATCAAATTTTTTTTTAAATGGCTCCTATTCCTGGTCAGCTGTAAGAAGCAGGTTTGTGATGCAGGAGGAAATTAAATGGTTTAGGCTGTTGATAAGAAAGCTATTGAGCCATTATACAGAGCTAGACCTAAAAACAGAAAGGAAGCAACAGCTAATCTGAGGCATAAACTTTTATCAGCATTCCTTTGCACATTGCATCATTATCTACAATTCATAGCAATTGCAGAGCAATCACACCATGTTTCTAGAGTCTATTTCTTATTAGGTGTAGGATCCTACGTTGGAGTTTGGATATGTAGATAAACCCAAAGTTATCCATTACTAAGAAAAAATAACATTTTATTTGTGACTGGAAGTAAAATTGCAGATTTGCAGTGGTCACACCAGAGACTTGAATCTGATACCAAATCTGTGGAGAGAGCTATGATTATGTTCAAACAAATGAGGCAATTAGTTCAGCTTTTGTCATTTATTAAAGGTTTAAAAATTACAGCAGCTGCAGAACGCCATGGGACAATAAGCTGATGAAAAACAACTATAAAACAACTTCAAACCATTTATATTCTGCTTTTCCTTGCTTAGTGTCGGCACTCAAACCCGTTGATATGACAACCGACACAACATCTTTGTTAACCTGCTGAGCAGAGAGAAATATATTGACCAGAATATCATACACAGTAGCTAACTTCCTGCTTTTGAAACGGTCTCTAGTCAGGTTGCATTCAGACAAGTTTTCTACTGTTTTAGAGTCCACTTCAACCGGACCGAGACCTAGTTTTTTAGGCGGATCAGAGTTCGGTTTTTAAGTCCGTTTTGGAATTCAAATTTGCATTCAGACCTCCCCAAAAATTCGGACTTTCTAGGCAAACGGATTAGAGTCTGATTCAGGGCTCTAATCCTGGGTTGGTCTGAATACACCCTCTGTGATATCCTCATTATGCTTTAGCCTGATGATGCCTTACATCTCCAAGTTGTTACACAGTAAAACACAAGTGTCTGGATCCAATTAGTATCTATGACCTCAAAACTGATCTCTTTTCAAGCACTAAGCTACTCTAGTCCATGAGGGGAAAAAAAAGAGAGGTCACTTTAAATGCAGTTAGCACGGATGACACGTAGGGGGATTGTTTACCCAAATATGATTTAGAGATAAATGATAACAAATTTGTTGTCGTCCACCGTTCCATGCATAAATTTTCTTGGCATCACTCCTACAGCAGCCATGAGAACAGGAACAGGCTCCCTTGCTGGCATGTCAACATCTGCTCGACTATTTAGCCAGCTAATAGATCAGCCTGGAAAGAGAGAGCAGAGGACGTGCAGGTGTTCCAGGCTGGAGCCAGAAGACATCAACCAAAAGCCTGAGCCAAATCCACCAGAGTGCACACTGAGTGACTCACAGCCTCTCGCAGATAATAAAACTAGCATAAAGTTTACTTAAGGTACAGGTGGGGATATTTGCACCATACTCCAGAGAGATCTAGTTCAGGGAGGAATGTAATTGGGTGCATATGGGAGGAGGTAAATGAAAGAATTTTGAGCCCATCTCTGAGGAATAGCTAATGGGGACAGGACAGAGAATGAAATTAAAAATTATTTGAAGCAGATGGACTGGTCTTTGAGTTTTTCAGGAAAATTTATTAGTCCTGTGAAAGAAACGTGTCTGTTTATTTTGTGCTGCCATGAAATGAACGGCCTGCTGAGTTGCGCTTGTGTTAGTTTATGACGGCCTGGCCATTACTCATAATTTAGAATGTGTTTGTTATCGATTCGTGATTTAGCATGATTTATTGGGTCTTGTCAGTTTTCATTCAAAACTCCACTACTTTCATTTCAGCAGCAGCCTCAAACTTTATGAAAAGTATAAACAAAAGTGGAGGATATACGGATACTGTTTCATTTGTACCTCATTACATAACAGCCCTGGCTGGATTCAAATGTTTCCTCAGTGTAATTCATTTGTTCCTGCTTTTGCCTGCTACAATAAAAATGAAATGCTCTCCAAAGCAGCATTAGTCAAGAAGCACTTGTAATGGAAATGTTGATGGAAAAATGTCAGACTAGCCCCAAGTTTAGACTCTGTTTAGAGTTGAGTTGTGGTCAGGTAGAAACATAATATTAACAGTTGATCAGGAACAGCAGTCAGGCATTATACTCCCATCCCGGGAGGGTTTGTCAGGAAGCTGTTTATTTTCTGCCGCAAGAATTGTTCAATCTTCCCCACTTACAATGCCTGCTAAATTAAGTCGGCATATGGCTCAAATTTGGAAGAAATATTTTAAGATCAAAACTTACATTGAGGCGAGTCAACTCAATCTGTTCTAATTACTGTTGTAAATTCAACCATGCTAATAGTTTAACTTTTAATTTCCCTGGCTTGGGACTGCCAAATTAGTAGGATATGTGCCACTTTGAAAATGAGAAAGAGAAAAAAAAAACCCTCATTGACACAAGTTAAGATTAAGTTATGCTTTTCTTAGACTGCTCTGAATCATTTAAGTCTACAATTCTTCAGATATTTAGCCAAATATTTTTTATTATGCATTATTTGAAAAAGGTTTGAAGGGATTCCAATCGTAAAAACAAAAAAATAGCTGTAATACCTATGCTACTCCAGCATTTAGCGATAATGCCAACATTGACAACATCTTCAATTGAAAAAGCAATATCCTGAATGTGGATAAAACAAAGCTGGGCTTAAAATGCTCTCAAAACTCTTTTCTCTCTGACAGATTACCTTTATCATCTTCAGTTTAAATTCGAAATTTAACAGAAGCAGATGTTGGACAAAACGTGACAGATGGTGGGAGAAAACATAACATAAAATGGCTTCACCATTGTGTTTTCTTGCACAGATGGGTACATGGACATGAGGCCCTCGATGTCAGCATCTTTCATATATTCCAGATATCTAGTCCCAGGGGCGATGCTAAACATAAAATCACAGTGGGACTTAAGATCTGAGCATAAATAAAGCATTGATTCAGATTTCCATTTTTATTTATTTGCTTATTTCAATACAATTTATGAACAAAGACGAACATTTGTTCTTGTGTCATGGCTTTATTATCAATGTTCCAATCATAAAACTATGAAACTGCACATAAAAAGAAGAAAATAGTTATTGAAAAGAAAACTATCTATTTTATGATTTGGGTAAATCACTGGCTTCCCATATATTTTTTAAAACTACATATGTATTTAGAAATGACATGGATTTAACAACAAATAATGATTTAAGAAAGAGGGATTTTTGATGAATCCTTTCAAAAATAGTTTTTGCATTTGTTGTGACACGTATCTCGTGCAATTCACCTACAGAACAAACAGATTTGTAAGAAAGTAAAACTGATTAATAAAACACAACATTAACCTTAATGCATACGCGTACACACCCATAAAAATATTACCTCAGTGCCTTGTTTTATTCCCATTTTTACCATTCAGTCTTCTTGAGCTTACACTATCCATCTGAACCTGATTACCTGAGATAATCTTCAGCAGCCCTAGTGCGGGTTTTCTGACATTAGTTTATCTGCATTGTTCATCTAAAACTAGTGTGCAAAAAGATTAGAAAGAATTCATAAATTTGTTGTCATTTTCTACATGGTAAAAGTTCAAAACTTACGTATTGTGGTCTCTAATTTTAAAGTCTCAAAAGCCTGCCTTTTAACAGAGGTGTTCATACTTTTCAGAGTCACTGTATTTGACCAAAGAGCTTATTTTGTGAACATTATGCAGCTTTCAAAGGGAACTTCTAAACAGCAAAAGCCAGTTTCTTCCGCATTTCACAAGCGCTCTATCTAAACCCAAAAGCTTTGCAGTGTTCCGAACATCCACATAGTGAACACAGTTGAGCTTACTGCTGTGTGTTATGACATAGGTTGTTCTCACCTACTCAAGCATGCGCAAAGCTACAGCTTAAGGCTAAAGCCTTGGGTAAGGGTTTAGCGGGTGGGGAAGAAAATCGAAATAGCAGGCATGGTATTGTGAATATCTTCAATTTTCTTGCTGTCCCAAAATGCACACACATTTATATAAACATACGCACATCTATAGCAGCTATATATCTATGTAGACAGAAACTGAATCACTCACCTCTTCATGTGTGCACCTCTGAGCAGCAGGCCAAGAAGGGAGTTATGTTGCGAGAACGGTGAGAACAAAAACAATTCTCACCTTGAGATAAACAAGAGGCATCACCGAGGCCCGTTCTGTTCCTTCTGTGCTCGGCGAACAGTTCCACTGAGACAAGCAGGAATTCACCCAATAGCACAGTTCACTCGCTGTCAGTGCAAATAATAATAAAAAAAAACACACTCGATTTAGTGAGTTCTGACAAGTAGGTGCAGTACGGGAGTCGGGGCAGATGAAAAGGTCAATAAAACATGATCAAAAAAAATTAAAGGAAAGAGCGAATTACAAACGTGTTAGAAGTTTTCTTTTTAAGTAACATTTTCTTTTAACTCCACAAAAAAAAAAAAAAAAACATCTATTCATTTGATGAAGCCCTGATAGTCACCATGTTTTAAATAGATGTGCACCTAGGAGTAATTAATATTTCACTCTAGCCGACTTTTTGTCCCAGAGCTACATTAGTTTGGGTAAACATGTGAGCAAATCCAGCCTGCCTGTTTGACCTGTGTGATCATCCTTCGTGTATCGCCGGACCGTCCCTGTTTTATCATGATCTAAACCCAGCTGTACCTTTCAAGTCTCAGATCAGCACAGCCGACTGAAACAAACAAAACCCTTCCTGATAGAACAAAAGCCTTTTCTTGTCTGTGGGAGGTTAGTGACGCTTTGCAATCTGACAAATGGCAAAGAAACAATTGCTTCATTAGCAAGAAGGAAAATAGTTTCTATGAAAACCTTGTTTATGGCTCAGAAAGGGTATTTATAGGCTCCATGCTACTGAAAAGGGTGAAGTTAAATGAGGATGATTGCTGAAAAGAAATCTTTCGGTGGGTAGAGATTCTTCTTAGTACTTTATAAATCTTTGGCGCTGGCGCTGTAAAGGGCAGCGATTGTTCTATGTCAGCTGACCCCCCTCCTCCCCTCCCCGCTCCTCTGCTCCCATTACAACGTGAGAGGGGGTAGACTTGAAGTCATAGGTTGAACATGAATAAGCGGAGTACTTAAGCATACTACATTGCTACCTTGTACAAGCAATTTTCAAAAAGCAAAGTGCATAGCATAAAAAGAGAAAAAAGGCGCATGCGTGCTGTTCATGGGGAGAACGAAAACCGATAAACGAGTTGTTCTTTTTCTGTCAAGCATCTGAATGCAGCTGCTCAAGGTGTGTCTGCTGCTTCCAGTTATCGGTGAGCGCCATTTCACACACACCGGTGGAATCTGTGTGTTTGAATCGAGACTCCTGTCACCACAGGTGACCACAAATAAAACCTTAACATTCTGATCCTGACCAGGTTTATATAATATTGTTTTCTACTGGACAACCTTGTTTTCAACTTCACATCACGGCACAAACTGTGATTTTTGTTTTTGGTAAAATCCACCTTAAACATTCAATGTTAATTATAACATTTTCCCGAACCATCAACACATGCTTGTTGACACTTCTATAGGAACAAGCCCTGGATTTCCAAGTGAACGTTATCAGCATACAAAGTTTGACTGCTTTCAACAAAGCCATGACATTAAGATGACAACCCTGTGAGAGTTACAACTGCTGCTAAACGAGTCATTCTGACTACCCTGAATGCATGCTTGGAGCTGTTTTCTCATACCACTGGATGATGTTGGAGCTGATCCAATACTTCCCTGATGGTACTGAATGATAGATAATAATCCAACATGTAAGGGGCCTGAATATTTTGACAGTAATCCACTTCTGACAGGTGGTAAGAGACATGCCTTCAAGTAAATGTCAGCGTTGTTCCATATCCGCCAACGGTGCTAACTCTCAAACATGTAGCACGTTCTCCACGAAAACTTAAAAAGTTGATACTGGTAATGTGTCAGTGTAGTGATGTAACATGGCAACTGCAAACAACTTCTCTCTCTCTCGCTAAGCGAGTTGACTAAAACTTGAAACCTATCCTTTGCATATTCGATTCCCAGCTGTCCTAACTTGAACCAACAGGTAACACAGAGAGAAATAAGCAGATGTAGGAAAATCAGGGTTGCAGTTCATTACAGTGCAAGCCCCTCTCCCAAAAATCCCCAGTTCAGTTATCCAAACTTTCCGCTAGCTTTCAATGAATGAAGGGCTTGCTAGAATTGAATTGACATGTCAGCAGGAGAACAGGGCTTTGTCGCTGTCACGGATGCCAGCATACTTAACCCCTACCATTTTAGACATTAGCTTCCACCAGTGGAACTCCTGAGAGGGCTCCTTCTGGAAACACTTTTCATACTCAGTCAGATTATGGCCTCTCTGTTTTACCTCCCTAAAATGCCAGATAGATCTTATGATGGTGCCAGCTTTCTTTTTCATCATCACTATTTCTGGAAAAGCCGAGGGTGTGTGTGTAAGGGAAGCACAGATGAGAGCACGAATGGATGTTGTCGCTCATCCGTTCACATATTGATGACTCAGGATGGTTTCAACTTTTAGCAGCTCTTGATTTATGGACTGTGAGTGAACTTCTAAGGGCATCGCAGTCTTAAGTCCTCGTGTTTTAACCGAGAAGATAGGACAGGGCAAAACAGGAGGAACAAAAAAGGAGAGCCAGGGCACTGCAGTCCCAGTCACTCCAACCCCCATACTACACTGCTTTGCACGGCAATTAGCTGTGTCCTCATTTAGTTTGGCCTGTCCCAAAGGGTAATGAAAGTCATACATCATCTTCAGGACTTGCTAATTATCCAGCTCAGTTGCAGGTAAGCTTTGTAACCATGAGAAGGTCCTGTCGCCAAGATATTTATTGCTCTTCGAATAAGGGGTAAAGAAATCCTCTCTTGAAAGGCTGCCTGTGCCGAGCCACTCGCATCCTTCACATGCCTTCTTGCAAATGTGCTAGTCAAAGTGGATATGTCTTCATTCCACATAAGTCATCTGCTTTGGAGCAGCAACAAAATGATCAACAGGAGTAGCTCACTGGCAATGGAAACCGGAGCACACAAACATTTTAGGGGTCAACTTGTCTGTGTTGATTTACACATGGATGGCTAATGAGGGACACACAAGTGAAAAACTTTGCAACATTACAGCTGGGTGACTCTGTCAGCTTCTACTGATGGCCTCAGAAGGAATGGATTCACAGTGCCTTGAAAAAGTCTGTACACCCTTTGAACTTTTCCATATTTTGTCAAATTACACCCTCAAACATCAATGTATTTTATTAGGATTTTAGATGATCGATTGACATAAATAGTGTGTTCTATTGAAATGGAGGAAAGCAACACTTTTTCTTCTTTTTTACTACAAATTAACACTTAGAATTTGGAGAAAAAAAATGTGTTAACCACATGATAAATAAGTTGTCCACTTCTGTGTGTTTTAATCACAGAATGAATACAGCGGTTTCCTATGTAGGAAAGACAACTATTATAAAAGTCATAAAGTCGTAACCTTTATGAGTGGCAAGAAAAAAAGTAATGCTGAAAAGAAGCAGTATAAAGTCTTGATTAAAGTTTTTCTTTAACCATTCATGGCAGGGTTTCTCAATTCTGGTCCTCAGAGATTATTGCCCTGCATGTTTTAGGTGTTTCCCTTTTGCCACACACCTGGCTTGGATAAGTAGGTGATTAACAGGCCTAGGCAGCACTTGATGGCGTGCAGAGGAGGTCATGCAGTCATTTGAATCAGGTTTTCTGTCTCAGAATACCTGAAAAGAATAGATCTTTAAGGAATATATTCCAGAACTTTTGAAGACTTATCTACTGCAGCAAAAGTTGGCTGTGTGTGAACTCACATCGCACAAGAGTTCATCCATTTCCTTCCTCTTCACAATAATGTGCTACTTACGGTGCTCTATCAAATTGAGTTCCAATGTTTGGGTTTCATGGGGTATGATTATTTTGGAAAGTGCTGTGTTCACCTTTGAAATACACCACTCCTCAGTTGTGTAGACTGCATGTGATTATTTTGGATTACAGACTTCTTTATAACACAAAAGAAAAAGCAAATATTGTACATCAAAATTTTCACCTATTCAGCTTATTCATCTTTAATTTTTTTTTTCACTTTTAATGATAGACAAGTGCCTCAACACACATTCAAAGTTTGTGTTGGTACACATTTAACAAATTTGGTCTTTAGACCTTTGCTCGTTTATGCAATATTGAGCTTGAAAATCTTAAATGTTAATGTCTAAGAAGGACTATGAGATGAATGAAAGGTGATAAGAAGGCAGAGTATTTGTGACATACAGACCCACAAAGTGGTGCCCTGGGAAGTTCTGGATGCTTTGGCCCACATTTGATGTCATCTCAGCAATCTGTCTTGTCACCTTGTGATTGTGGCCCTTAATCCTTCCCCCCCCTACCTTTCCTTTGTCATCCCTGCCATCATATCCGCCTTGAGCTTGGCAGCTAGTGCAGTCTGGGTATTGGAGTCTGGAGAGCACAAGGTGAGAGCTGGAGGCAGAGAGGAGACTTATTGTCAAGGTTATGCCTGAGAAGATGATTGATGCAAGGCTGGGCTTTCCTGTCAGACTGTCAGGAGGCAGGAATGTTTAATGTTCTCATTATTGGTTACGCTGTTGTGTATATTTCTCTGTCAGCGCCGCCGAGCCATCTGAACTGCCAAAGCACTTCAAAGGCCTGCAGGTCATTTATCTTCCCCTGACGCTCCCAATGCTCAGCCTCAGCTGAGTGCCAATGATTTGTTATGACTTGAGAGCTGGCTGACAGACAGGTCCTCTGTACAGAGGGGGAGAAAAAAAAAAGAGAATCCTTTTTGTCACACTGTGAAAACATCAATGCTCCCGTAATGGGCTACAACTGTCAGTGGAGGCCAGCACCTGACTGTTGTGTGGCCTCACTAATTTGCAGTCGTGGTGACTTGCAGTCTTCCCAGTTTAGATTTGGTTGTGGCGTCTCATACAAACAGGCTGCCATCTGTTGTTTGCTGCTTAAGGTCAAAGCAGAGAAGAACACAGAAGACTATGCTAATCCAAGACTCGTCACAGTTTGAAATTATTCAAAGTTGCTACAAATGTCTCTTTTTAAAGTTGCAGCACAAGTCCAAGGAGATAAGTTCTTCTCCCTGTGCGTGCACAAGTTCAAAACATACATCCTTGGAAAATAGTTGGGTAGAATGAAGGCAGGGTAAAAGACGTTGAAGAAGAGAGGGGAGAGGTCTTACAGAGGGGAATGAGTGGAGGCCAGAGGGGCAGACAAAGGAAGAAATAAGGAAAGGGGAGGGACATGGGTGGAGAGAAGGAAGAGAGAAAAATCAGATCTTTGTTTCCTTTCCCAGGCTATGACATGATTAATCGTTTTCTTCTGATCTAATTTTGGAACATGAAAAACAGCACATTTGTCTTGAAGAAAAATGATGTGCCGCGCAGTGCAGATGGAAATTTCAAGTCCCGAAAAAGATTAAAGTGAAATTCCACTCCTTAGACCTAATCATGAGTTGTAGATTATACTGTCGTCTTAACCAGATGGTGGGTTTGATTCTTTGGACCCTTCCTCGTGTTCATGAATGCTAGGCTGTTATATTTGACTTTAATAAGTGAAATGTCTATCAGTCCCTAGTGGACTGCCAGCCAAACTAACATGCACCTGCAACACTTTCTGGGTTTTTCATTCAAAAAAGACCTCTATGCAGAACACCGTCCCTCCCTGTCCGTTTTTCACATTGTTGTCGCCCACTGAGCTCACTAAATATTATCTCACAGAGGGCAGAGAACAAGAGCAAACTTGTATCCACAGCTAATTTCCTCCCATAGGTTAGGGCCATAACTCTGGACTTACGAGTGTCACCTGGGGCAAGCAGAGGCGCTAGCTCAATAGTAATGAGATTAGGTTTCCAGTCAATATGACTGAATACGCTGCAGTATGTTAACCAACCTAATTATGAGAGAGGTGATAAAAGCAGAGGGGTGGGTGGCCAAGCATTTCATCTCAGCACACGTGCTTACCCTGTGGCATTGTCCTTTTCTCAAAGATCCCCACACATATTTAAGCACATACACACACGTCTGGGTTTCACTAATACTGCCTCTCTCAGACAAATTCAGTTTGATGCTTAGCTTAAGTTTCAACGGCTAATTGGACTGATTCTTATCAGAGCTTTACAAACCGCAGTATTTGCAAACAAGTCAGAGATGTACCCTGGTGTTAGTTGGTTTTCAGCTGATCAGCCCTGACTGATGACCAGCCTGTCAGAAATGTTATGAATGCTATCGTTTTCTGATCAGTGAAGGCACCATATTATGCAGCACAATGTCACCTTGACGAGACTCGGGAAGCTGTTACTGAGGAGAGAGACAGTCAGGGTTTTCCATTTTAACTATCAGCAAGTCAGAGGATGCACGTATGAAGTTAATTAAAAGGAATCTGTTTTTTGTTTTTTTCTGCATGTCCAGATACTGTATGTTGGCACATGATGAGATTCAGCAAAAATGACTTCAGTCAGCAATGTTGCCAACGTAGCAAGTCGTCAGACCCATACAGCAACAATTTCTTACGGAATAAAACATCTAGCAACAGATCTACCGACTTTTATTGTGTTACTGGAGACTTTTGGAGACTGACGGGGAAGCAGTGTCTTTCCTAATTTCCTCAGTGGGCTACGGGTGTCACAATGGCCTGTCCACTCTACACCCCAAAACACTCACAGATAACCCATTCCTCATGCAACATACCTCCCCAGCTTCAGTCAAAGCAGGAGGTGTTTAACTTTGCGTATAGACTGCAAATAAATAAAAAGGCACAAAGCCTCTGCTGGCTCATCTAGCATCAGATTAGTTATGGAGAAGGGTTTTAGTCTTTGGCCTACTTACAGTCCTATAAAAAAATGTTTGAATTGGCAAAAATATCTTGTAGTAGGAAAAAACTTACACAGGCCAGAGATGGGAAACAGCATTCAGATCCACATAAAAGTAAAAGGAAGACTGCTTTATGTTTGTGTTAGAATCTCAAAGCTCAATGCCAAAACAACTGACATCAGCTTTACTAAACATTGCTATCCATTATTCTTTAACTCCATCTGTTTACCTTCAGGGAACAGTCTAACCTTGTGGAAACACAGACAATTTGGACAGTTTTTATTTTTTATTTTTTATTTTTTAGTTGTTTTGGCTCTTCCAATCCAGTGTAATGCCTTCCTTTTTCTGGCCCAGCCCCAGACGTCCTGTCTGCTTCTGCACAGCCGTAACTGTAAAACCTGCCTTCTGATGAATCCCCGTGGCAGTCTGCCACTTCCTCTGTACACTAATATGGGGAATGCAAATGTTTGAAGGAAAATCTATGAGCAAGTTGTACTCTGTGGAGGTCTAGCGAGGGGAGAGAGCCGGCACAAAACTTTATTCATAAATATGCCAGGCGCAGACTCAAAACAACAGCCCTTTAAAACTTGGACACCGCGACGAACCGCGAACGTGAACAGAGGGAGACAGAGAGAGCACAATGCCAATATGTCACACGCTAAATAGTTTTAAATTAGAGCCTGTATATGCCTGTTGGAGACTACATTCATCATACTCAATGTTGGTCTGTTTCTTGCAACCCTGGCAGTAAGAGCTTCCACATGCCAGTGTCGGCACTAGGGAGAAACAGAATCGGGTTATCAGCAGAAGTTTACTTGTCTTTAATCAGCCTGTAGCTAATTACCAGGCTTCCACACAGCACGGCTATAAGTCATTAATCATACGGGGCGTCTGGGAGCTCTCAGCTTTGTCCCAGACCACTGCTGCAGACAGGAGCTCCCTATTCCATGATGGAGCTCTTTTCCCACTCCCCTTGTCTCCCTTTGGAGCTGCTTTGCCTCTAATGGCAGTGGCATCGTTTATTAGGGTTTAAATTACAGGCCTGACTGTAGATTTCCAAACAAAAGCTGTCTGTCTGCATCAGCGTTTCCCTTCCCTTCTCCTTGCATCCCTTGAAAAATGCTGGCACAAGAAATGTTTGAACGAATCTCCAAAATGAATGCTTTTTGATAGCTGCCTTCTTTTATCTTCAAGCCATCACAAATGGATGATGTTGGCACCTTGGTGGAAAACACACTTGCCAGTCAAGTTAACTGACATTAGAGGTCAATTAGAAGTTGCAATGGAGAAAAGCACTCTGGTAATATTTCTTCATGAATGTGGAGGTGAGAAATAAAATTGTCATTTGGACTGACTGGGTGATTTATCATCCTGTCTGTGCTGTAACACCATCACTCACCGGCAACTAACTGTGCCAAGGCTGCTATTAAAGCATAGTATGAAGGTCTCCACAAGAATCCATTCATGCTGTTCCCAGTTCACAATTCCAAATGAGGCAGAGAGAGAGGGAGAAAGAGAGGGGGAAATATTTTCAGCAACCAAGAAGTCACCAACAGCAAGTAAAGAAGAAAGCAGACCGGAGGATATGGACACAGAGCTTGAGAGAGTTGGGTGAATGTCTTATTCCATCACTCAGATCCCTCAGACAGCTCCATTCACCGTCCTCCATCACTCTTTGACAGGGGATATTTCTCGTGACCCTGGTCTGTTTCTGCACCGCTAAAATTGCATGTTCTAATGCACACATGCGGGCGTTGCGCCAAATAAAAGGAAAAAAAAAACCCTTCAAAAAGGATCTGGCAGTCGCAAAGTGAAGCTTTCAGCTACTTTTCATGCAGCTGTATGGCAACCGTCTTTCTGTTGACGAGGTTAAACATAACATCCCATTGTGTGGCTTGGATGCCAACCAGTTTCCAATAATGAGTGGCAGAAAAGCAGATTTTACAAAAGTATTCATATCACTTCAACATTTTGTCAAAAACCGCAGATTTTTCTTCTTTTTTTTCCCCTAAGATTTCATCTGACAGTCCAGCAAAAAAAAAAAAAAAAAAAAAAGAACTTGTGGTTAATGAAATGATATAAAACTTTGCTCTTAGCCATTTTTTGGAATGCAGTGCAACCAGTTCCCTTCAGAGGTCACCACTTGTGGTGACAAACGTCATCATGAGGACAAAGTAACATAGATGATAAGTCTGGGCTGACATTAGAAAAGCAGTGTTCAGAGTTTTCAACATCTCTAGGAGCATTGTTTCATCCATCATCAGAAAACAAATAGATAATTCAGCTATCAGCTATCAAGACATGAGAAGTGATAGATCTTCATGTGGGAGAATATGGCTATAGCACCAAAAATATGGTTTCATTCTGCCGGAAGCTGCGAAATGAAAAAAAAGAAAGTCCTTGTTGAAAGAAAGGCATTAAAAACCAATCACAGGACATGTGGAACATGGTGTTGGCAGTATCATGCTTTAGGAATTATTTGCATGGAAGCTCTTCAGAGTTTATGGAAAAGCAGATTTTGCTAAATCCAATGCAGTCCTAGAAGAAAACTTTTAAGAGACTTACCCAAGTCTCTAGCAGGTAAAAGATTTGGGACTTGTTCAGCGGGTCACCTTACAGACAACAAACCTTAACATACAGCCAGAGATACAATGAAATGGCGGACTATTCTAGCACATAAATTAATCTAACACATGTTAGATCTAACATGTGTTAGTCTATGGTCTGAAAGTGTGATAAAATACATTGTTGTTTCTATTTATAATGTGACCAAATGTGAAAATATTCATGAGGTGAGTGGACATTGTGTTATGTGCTTTAAATCAACAAACTTCCACTTTTGCTGGCACAGATAACTTGCCTATCTACCAGCTAAGAGTAACTCCACCATACAGTCCAAATCACTTAGAGCAAATTATTATGTTTTTTCTGTTGTGTTATTCGTTATTTTCCCTTCGGTGTTTGATGTGTAATTGTAAGAAAAATGAGATATACAATTTTCTCTCTTTCTTACCCTTTCAGCTATTTGAAGGTTGTGAAGACAGAAAACACATCATGTAAGAGTAAAAGACTTCAGTCAAATGAAAGATTGCTTAAAGTCAGAACTGCCAAAGCTTTATGCCCATCATTTATCTTGTTACCAATAGATCAAATTCACTTCAAGGCAGTCATAAAAATGTATGAGAATGTAAATGGCTGAGTGACCCATTTGTCTTGTTTTAAAGTGGCAAATGTAACATGCTTCTCATCCTGAGTGATAAGCCCATGCTTCACTCTTTTATGAAGGATTCGTTGTTGAGGGTGAGGCATTCTGCCTTTTATTCAGGATCTCCTGATATAGCACAGTAAATGTAACTTAGTCTTAGTCTTATTTAAGGTGATATTAAATATTAATATTAAAATTATGGTGTCATTTCTTTGTTTAAAAATCATCATTAAAAATGTTAATTTTTTATTAATACGTCGCTGTACGCTTCTTAATTTTGGAGCTTCTTTCCTTTTCAATGATTAAATATCCAGTTGTACTCAGTTTGCAGTGTATTACAAAAAAAAATACCATAAATGACTTGCTTTGTTTTATTTATTTATTTTTAGTTAGTTAGTTTTTTTGTTGTTGTTGCGTTTTATTTATTGCGTTTTAGTTTTTTTACATTTAAATGACTCACATTTTGGTCAGCAGCAGGAAAAACTGTGATCCAAAAACCTCAGTGGACGAAACAAAATCCCATCATGCAACCAAAGCTCAATTTTTCCTGCAGGACACAGTGAGCGGTGAGTAAATCACAGGGCAGCTTTTTCACCTCACACAAATTGACACATGTATACACACTGCTGCACACACACACAAAGATTCACACACACATAGCCCAAGACAGCAACATGCATACGTTAGTCGACAAGGCAGTACACTAAGGTAGTTTATGCTGCTTGTCAGTTGGAGGACGTGATGAAGTAATGATTAATATGGGGGATGTTTGAAAATGTAAATCTGTGCTGCAGCACAAATAAACCAAGGGGTTTCTGGGGATGATTAAATGGACATTTCACAGTTGATTGAGCATGCAAAAAGTCATCCATTTTGTCCTAACTCTGTAAACAGCGATGGCTTCCCCCTTTTTCTGTGAACTATATGACGGTCGTTGTGGTTTTATATGCACACACAGGCCATTGAAGACGAATGAGTGGCTCAATTTATATAACCACTGGGATCCCCTGATTAGGTAATTTATATGGGGGACAGGTTTATAACTGCTAACGCACCGTCATGTCCCGCAACAATTATTCCTGGAATCCGGCTGTAAAAGCAGGCAGTAAATTCTACATTTTTCTTTGGCTGTCACCTGGCCCCATAACCGGAGGTCTGATTTCCAATCAATCTTTTTTTATGAATGAAGGGCAATTACACTGAGAGAGAGAGAGCGAGATAGACTTTGCCAATTGATCCAAGTGAAAGAGTGACATGTATAGTGTCTTGATAAGGTTGCCCTCATCGGCCTTGGGGTTCTAAAAGGCTTTGAGTAGGTATGTGCTTTTAATGGGTCAGAGAGTCAACTTTTTAAAGACTGATAAATGTAAATTAAAGAGTAAAGAAATCATGATGGACAAAATTGCACGAGTAAAAAAAAACCTAAAAACAACAACATCCAGAATCAACACTTTGGAAAGGAATTTGGGGAGGATATTTATTATTAATTAAAATTCTTGAAGTCATAATTAAACCCATTTGTTTATACGGGTAACATTCAATAAAGGCTTAAATTTTAACACACACCCTTCCTTAACATCTGGATTTAAATTTAATTCAAACATTATTCTCATTCATTCAGTAAGGTGGTAAGCTTGCATTGGTTGTAATATGAATGGATACATTGGATACATCAAATTAGTAGACCAATAATATTACTAGTGGTTGAGATTGAGTCTGTCCTGGATCAAGAATTTAAGTTTGTATCTCATGTTAGATAGCTTAGTGGCTGTAATATGAGCTTCTTCATGCTGCCACAGTTGTGGAAAATGAATGGGACATCTTAACTGTGGCTGCCAAAAAAAGGTTGAAATGCCACCTTCTGAGGACGGTTTTCTCCAGCTTTTACTGTATTAGCAACATTGTTAATGATGTAGTCAGACTTGCTCTAAAAACTGAACCCTGAAGCAGTTGTTGCTAATGAATAACACATCTGTGGTTGTTATGGTAAGTGTTTACTTGCTTTGAAAAGATTTTAAAAGTTTATATTGAGCTTGAATTTTGTGCTAAGCTCTAATTTTATCACAGTGATAATATTAATGTTTGTATGCTAGCAAGCTTGACAGTTGACATTGTGGTTGTGAGCGAAATGATTGAATTACACCTTGTAAGTAGAGATTTTAAAAGTTTGTGTACATTTTTAACTAATTTAGAGACACAATAATATGGAAATCAAACTTGCAAGCAAGGTAAAGCGGTTATTTCCCATTCACAGCACAAATTAGCAAAAATTGTCAGAGAAAATAGCAGCTAAAATAGAGTTGAATAGATTTCAAAAGCTCACTACCATTTCCAAAACGGTCCAACTGCAAACCAGATATTTTATTGGTTTGTTTGTTTGTTTCTTATCACTATAAAGGGCAAATTGGATGACTTCATGAAGGAAATAGAAACGTGCTGCCAAGAAAGATCCAGCCGAGGGGTTTGTTGTGACAGGGGGAGGGGTGGTCCTCTACACCCAAAATGGGAACCTGCTTTATTTCTAAAGAGTAATATATTGTATCAAGTGAGTAAAATTATTTAAAATGAAGAAAAGGAAATGAAATAACACTGAGTAAGTACATTTTTTAACTTGATTGGAATTAGCCAGTAAACCCTCCTCATAATATAAAATATGGATTAAAATCCACCCAAATAAAAAATGCAACTCCCTGCATCTTTCTGCTTTACTAAATGATGGCGCCAACTTAGAAAAAAACAAACAAAAAAAAAACACTGTATGCTACTTAGACATTTCTTTAACACAGTGGTCCAGCATTCATAGCAAATTGGTTTTGACACTCTTCTCAGCATATGTTGGTTTGTTCTGGACAGCATCTGGTGCGAATTGGATGTGTGCTATTAACAAGTCCTTCAGTTGGGGTCCCGCCCCAGCATGGCTGCTTGTAAATGGCACACTCTTATGGAGACAAATCACCCGCTGGTCGGGTTTCAATGAAATGGTATACAGTTGGAGTACATAAATATAGCTGCAGGAAGCGCCGCTAACTGTGTGATACTCAGACGATGGACTTTTAGTGGCCAAGAGCCAGGTTTTCATTCCACTGAGACACAAGCCACCACATAGGAGGGGGGCTCACACTAGACAGTGTGTATGGAAATTAAATCTGTGGCAGAAAGCACGTTCAGATACTTTTCAACAGGCACATTTGGTTGAACAGATGAGATGGATGAACCATTAAATGGTGCACAGGAAACACAGAGGGCAGCTGTGTGCTGGCTTTGCAATGTGTAGAAAGGTTACAGCATTCATCTGGATTTTAATGTGTGTTTCAGTCAAACGGAGTGGAAGAGCTGGAGAGAAAAACCGACAACTAATCAAGAAAGTAAAATATATGTTTACGTAGTCATTCATTTATTTATTGATTGATTTAATTATTTATGCAAGAATTTTATATATGATTACGTATGAGTGAAATACAGTATATGTGAGGAAATCAAAAAAAAAAGTGTGCATCTCTGTACTATTCCTGAGTTTAATGAAAATGAGTAACCATTTTTGTCTAATTTTGCAGAAGCTGTCATGACTGTGATTTCGCCTCAACCTCGTACGTGTTCATTTCCAACCCTAAAACGATTCCCTGACAGCCAGTGGAGCACTTTACCATGAGACACCGCAGCACACAGTTCACAGATGAAATTAGCAGATACAGCTTTGAAGTTTGCAAGATACAAGGGGGGAAAAGCATTTTGCATCTCACATGGCTGACTACCCCATCATCTTGATATTTGTTCACAGCTGTCACACTGATTCTCCTTTCTTTTTGCCAGGAACAAGGGGATATTGTTCGTTCACTCCAGAGTGAAAGCACACAGGCACTCAACCTGTCGAAGACATGCTGGGCTTCACTGAGCTCTGAACTGGAAAATGCCTGCCACCTCCCTGCAGTTTTGGACTGTCAAAAGCAGTGGTTCTCAAACATTTTGTTGACACTGAATTCTGGGGAGACTCACATTAGGCCCGCCGTATAAAATTTTCCTCTCCGCTTTGAATCACATATCTTAGGGATAGTTGCATTTTTAGTCAGATTTTGTATTGTAGACCAATTGAAAGTTTCAAATATTTCTGAAGAAAGAAAATGAGAAATAGTTTCAATCTTATTTTCTTTCTATCTTATTCACCCAGTTTTACTCATGTTGTAATAAAATTCAGCGCCACTACCTGCCTCAAAATTAAGTTCATTAAAAGGATGTAATTTAATTTCAGTATAAGTACATCTACTCTTTGAATATTTCTTAGACAACATTACTGAACCAGAAGCGTAATGAAGACTAACGACACCCCGGGTATGGAGAACATTAATCGGACAAGTTGCCATTAAATCTACGTATACTTGGGATAAACTGCAAAGATGCAAGATTTTGACAACAGAACTAATTTAGTTTTGCATTTCACAAATTTGACTACAATGGAAGAATGGTAAGAGGAAAGTTGTTATGAAAAAAAAAAACAAAAAACAAAAAAAAAACATTATAAGACAAATCGGAAGTAATGGTTAAAAGTATTCTAGTCAAACACTACATGTGACAAAAAAATAAAATAAGTAACATTGCAAGCCACCTTTAACACATCACTTTCTAACATTTTAACATAAATTAGTAAACAGTCAGATACCTGTTTTATGTTAAGTTTCTCTTTAGGAATCTGAAAAAGTAAAATCCAAAAGTTCCAGTCAAACCCTCACGAGGTCACTTGCCACTATCCAAACACTGCTTGGATAGTGAAGAAAATAACTATCACATTAGATTATACAAACCAGAGAGTTTAGTGATTTCAAACGAAATTCTCACTTTTTTCCACAATTAAGAATTTATCTTAAGTAAAAATCTGAGATGATTGTTTGCACATCAAGTCCCTTGTACTTATTTTCATTCACTTTGCAGATTTATTAAACTCTCGCTGAGAATAATAGTTTAAAAAGCCAACTCCTTTCAGTTGCCAGCATCCATGAAATGAAGTTTGAAAGCCACAGCGATGAATAATGCTCTTTGGCTTTGTTTGCACACTAACAGACTGGCCTTCCACAAAGAACCAACAATGCATGGCTTTGAACTTGTATTTACGGAGCCAAGCACAAACATTTACCAAAAATACGGGGCCTTTCATAAGCTATAATAGGGATGGCATTGTAAATGTGCATATATCACAAATCAAAATATACAGCAGATCTGTTCTTTATGAGATCATGCGCATTACCAGTGTTGCCTTGGACTGAGCTGCATTCAGAAATGCACACTAAGCACACAAGTCCGGCCAGCTGCTTGTACTTACACCATGTTTCCTGACACCCTGTTTGGACTGAAAGAGCGAGCTGCCTTATTAATCGGCTCTGAGAGGTATGCCATCCATCCAAGCACATGGCTGCCTTGATTGTGAGACATTTTAAAGGCTGTCAGGTCTATACAACAACTGTTAAAAGCAACGGGAACCGTATCTCTGTAAATTATTTAGCCAGGAGAGGGACGTAAATCATTATGACTGTCAGATACTGAACATGGCACATGCTGCAGTGTAAAATGCACACAGAGAGACTATTCACGCTTGGTGCTGAGTGTGGGATTTAAAGCCCCATGTCGTCCACCATTCTCTGCGCAGCCCTGTCAACTTTCAGTCACAACTAATTCACAGAAGTTGATTATGAGTGATCGATTTCAAGAGTTTGTGCAATTATTCTCCACATGGCAGGGAGCTCACTTGAACTGGAAATGGTGGCTTATCCTACTTTGAATAAATCTCAGTTTTCTTTTACAGGATTGTAATTTTAAAAGCACAAATCTCGCAGGAAATCCATCCACAATAAATTTACTGCTCAATTTGAAGGTTTCAAAGAACAAAAAAAAAAAAAAAAAAGGGCTATAAGGCATTTCTAGGACTGGGAGAAAATATTAGTAACATTTGTTCTTCTAGATTTAAAAAAAAAAAAAAGAAAGAAAAAATCCTAAACACCTTTGAGTTATCATCCAATCTCATTGCTGTTTCACACAGTTATTCAAATATTCCATTTGTAATTCTTGAGAAGTGTTAGTTATTCCTGAACGTCTGTGCTCGAAGATCTGGCTTGTCGACAGGCTTCAGTGTGACTGACACACTCATCAAAATGAGAATCCTTCTTGCCTGAGGGAACTGTGATACCTGTCAAATGGTGGATATCTTTTAATGTTCCTGTCTCAAATGCATGTCAGAGCAAATGCCAAGTCATAACATCAGTTATTACCTGGATGTTCAACGCCTGATTCCTCTTATTTACGCAAGGGTTCAAACGATCCCCTCAGTTGTCTTTCCCACTTTGTTTATGGAGAGAATCATCGCTGTGACAGTTTTTTTTTTTTTACATCCTTGCATTTTCAGTAAATTTCATCTGTTTATTTATTTGTTTGATTGACTGCTCAGGTGTGTGTCATGTGCAACTGCTGTGTGCTTCTTCTCCTGTAAGATGTAAATCCTTGAAGGTTACTAACTTGTAATTTCCTTCAGCTACCATTAGGCAGACAAGCTACTGTTCCAGATTTTAACGTCAGACAGTTTAGAGACTCCTGTGAACTCCTGATATAAAGCATGTTCATACAATGGACTTTGTGCATCGGTTTTAACTCTATAGTTATGCAGAATAACAGGCTGTGTTAATGCATTTAATTCTATAATCTTTTTTCTAGTTTTGATGATTACATACTCCCGCTAGGTTACTCTAATATGACAAATCTGAGCTAATGTCTTGCTCCCATTGTTATACATAAGGTATATCTCTGTCTACCAACTCAGGCAACACATGTAGGACTTGACAGGCCATCTGGAGTCGCTGTGTACCCTACAAATAAACAGCTTATTCAAGGGATTCAAAGAAGATGTGCACGTCATTTCAAACATTTCTAGAGGTTTCACACCCACCTGCATTCAAGGCCCGATTGATATCTCCCAGTCTGCTCTAATATTTGTTCAAAAACAAAGCCTGTGCCATCTGTACCTGCCCTCTAGGTCTGTTAGGACTATCCAAATTTTGGCCATGCTGATAGTAATAACAATATTCCCATTCAAAAGGGGGAGCCAAGTACAACAGCAGACAAAGACAACAATGGGTCAGAAAATGAGGAGAAGTAGAAATGGCCCAGTGGCACCAACACATGGCAGCCTGGCCTCTGTTAGACTACTCTAGGGCAGATGGGGCTACAATCTAGTATCTTCCAACCATATGAATGTGTGCATTAATGGGTGAATTACTACATGTTGTAATAAGTGCTTTGGGGTCTTATGGACTTGATAAAGCTCTATTTAAAAACAGGTCATTTACCATTTAAAAATATATTTTTCCACAAAGTCACCCATCTAAGCACTTATTGGAACTCAGAGAGGCCCATTTGTCTTTTTACCACTTCAAAATCTGAAAGATAAAAGAACATGCCACTCTGCAAGGAAGATGTGGCTGTGAGAAAATATCTAAAGGCCTGAACTCTTCCATGTCTACAGTCAGAATAATAATTAGATAAAAAAAGGATTCAGAACAGCTACAAACTATAACTAAGTGAATCCTAAAGTTCGTTTCAAATGTCTCATCTCTGTTCGTCATCACCTACAACATTTGGTTGAGCTGAATAAGAGTATCATAAGCAGTATGACTGAACACAAGGGAAAGCACACTACAGTTTGGTTTTGGGCTGGCTGTGTATTGGGCACTGGGGTTTGTTTGTATCACTGACATCGATAAATTGCTGGCGTAGCGTGGAAGCTGGTAATAGTTGAATAGTTTATATCAACATGATAAATATAGCTCTCATAAATCACACAGGGGTTATATATTGCTGTTTTCACACTTGGCTCCAACCAGGAAGCTCTGGAGGATATCAAGGTGAAGTATAACCTACACTTTCTTCTACTCTGTATACAATACGTCCTAAGGCTTCGGTGTTCTTTAAACTACATAATGGTCCTGTGGAGTATCAACGGTGCACAAAGAACTATTAATGTTCTCACGTGATTCTTTACAGGTTTGCAAACAGCTGATGAGGTGGGAAAATTCAGCTCAGAAGTGCAACATAGACTAAAGATGACAATGTGTTCCTTATTTAAATTACCACATTTTCTACAAAAAGACACATTGTTATAGTTCTCATTTTTGAAGCAAGCAATGAATTGACTTAATCTTTAAACCTATCCAGTGGTTATGGAAGAAGATTAAAGAACAAGTGTCACCTTTTTTAAATGAGTGACTGAGCACAAGACACCGGATCATTACTGTTTTTATCTATTTTTTAATTAAAATTCCTTTTAAAAGTTCAAAATTTGTTTCCTTCTTGTTGTAAGGGGAGCTGGTTATTTTCAGTGTTTTTACATTGGCCAGAATGGAATTATTCATGGTTAATTTCAAGTCAATGGGCAAGACAAGTGTTTTATTTATCTCAACCAAGTCGATTCGAAAGCTCCAGATTTCAGCCTCCTGGCATTTTCTTTTTTGCCCAGAAGCAAAAGCATTGGTTTGATGTTTGATTCCAAACAACCTGCCCTTCGACTGTTCTTTTTTATTATTATTAGAAAGGCAAACTATGAAAACGGTTTGTGTACTATTTTTTTTTCCAATTGTTTTTGAATTTTCTGAATTTATGTACCAGTTGTGTATAATTCTGACAGAACTTCAAAATGTGCAGCCATGCTTTTTGCCACAAAAAAATCTCAGGGGTTAAACTCCACCCAAAGTATAGCCATAGTTACTGATTTAAAATCTGTACTTTAATATGGATCAAGCAAACTAAGTCAGATTTATGGTCATAGAATCAACTGTTCACTACTTACTTCCTTTAAAGACATCACCTTTGCATTAGCAGCATCATTGTTCAGCCGTGTATAATCTGATAGAACACAATGTCCCTAGAATGACTATCTTTGCATTTAGTTGTAAGGGATTTTGTCCATTGTTTTGTGTTTTGTTTGCATGAACAGATGCATGCTGCTTACTAATGATGTGATCTATTACAGCACAGAAGAGAAATCACTCAGTGATGGATAAAGTTCATTTTACGGCTACAAAAGTCACATATTTGTGTAGCATGGGAGCATGTCAGTCATAGCAACTGGTGGCCCACACTCATTGAAATTACATACACTTACTGACATATAACACAATTAGGTTTTTCTCAAAAAAAAATTAGAAAATAGCAGGAGACAGAAATGATTTAGTGGACTGAAACACTGACTAGTAAAAAAATAAATAAAATAAAAATAACAATGAAACACATGCAGGCTAAATATTTATTCTAATTAGAGGGCTCTAACTTTCACTGTCCACTCAGTAACTACATACACAAGAAGTCATTTTCTCTATAATGCCTTGTTCTATGTCTACACAGCTTCAACTTTGGAATAATCTTGTAGTTTTGAGTTGTAACACACTAAAGACAAACTACCTAAACACTCCTGGTTTTGAATACAGCCGAAGAGCCCTTTGGAGTAAAGCCCGTTCCTGACATTTCCTCTGCTTTCAGCCTTCATCAGTGACAGGCAACAACCTCATCAGCTTGCACACTACTCCAACTTGCTCCATTAAGGTGCCTAGAATAAGGGTGCATTTCCATAAAATATTCTTTGTCAGAATCAGAAAATGGGCAAATTATCTGAACACTAAAACACCCCCAGTGCACCGGAGATCCCGGAGAGGACAGAAATGACCTCAATTAGGCTGTCTAAGCACAAGAAAGTGTCTCGCTGGATAGAGATCTGAGTGGCACGGAGAGATCAGCACCACCACTTCTTGCACATCACCTGGATGAGCACTTTTACATTTGTAAATCAATGAGGAGGGTAACCACGTGCAGGAGAGCTGGGAGGGATTCCTGTCTTCCTTGACACAGATTTTGAAGAACCAAAATGCCTCCATTACAGTGCTCAGTTTGTGGACTGCATTCTAATATCACTTAACCAGAACACTGGTATTTAGTGATGATGGATATGACCAAAGACACTGTTGGTTTTCTTTTCAATCCAATGGATAAAAGGCAAGTTTTGTGGAAATGTACCAAAAGCAGTTGATCTGTTTATAGCAAAGATGCTGTGCTTTGTTTCTTGCTCTCTTTCTGACCATTTTACAATCACCAACCTGTGAACATTTGTAAACAGTTGGAGGTTTACTCTAAGATGAAACCCTTTCTTGCTTGTGTTTAAACCTGACACAAAATGCCACCCTCAGAATAAAGGAAATTGTTTGGGTTGTTCAAGAGCATCCCAGAACAACCCAAGTCTATAATAACCTTGAAGATCCTGAAATACTAGTTTTGGAGTCCAATTCAGGGTTACATCAACAAGGGGTGGGAATTACCAACCGTTTTTGTTTGTAAATAGAAACATTATTCAAAATTGTAGCTACCTGAATGGACCAACCAAAAGCCTTCTGGGAAAATCTTTTTATGTTCAGACTTATATAAGTCTTGAGTTATTTTTGAGATTTTATTATTCTGTATTCCTTAGTCTCTTTCTTTGATTAGATTAGTCTTATTTTTGTTTAACTTTAGATTAGTTCTTCATATTCCTTCTAGTTATGTGTATTTCAGGCTCTCCTCAGCTTGCCTTCTGCTCTCTCCCCTTACACCTGCAACCCGTTAGCTCATCAGCCCAGGTCTTTTGTTCCAGCACTCACTCTCAGTATTTAAACCCCTCTCCTGTTCTCACTCTTTGCTAGTTCCTCCTGTTATACTTTGTCACTTTCTTGCTCTACCCTGTGTTCTCCTTGTGTCTCCTTGTTATTTTTTTTTCTTTTTGGTCCATTGGGTTTATGTTTTGTCTTCTGCCTTTGCTCACTGGGATTTTTGAACGTTTTTGTTCATCATTTCATATTAAATATTGCTCAACTACATGTTGCCTCTCCATTTGGGTCTACCATCAACCACTACCCATCATGGCACAAACCGACAAGGATTGAGCATTATTGCTACAATGATAAGGAGTATTTTGGAGAAGACATGGAGAGGCTTTCACCTCAGCTCCACCACTGAGTTGAAAAGTGGTGGTACAATGCTTGTTTATGTCAAGCATTGTACCAACTGTCACCCACTGAAGTAGTATTATCATGCCTGTTTTGATAAAAGCAGGTGTAATGAGAAAGAAGGACTACCTCTTAGTCAACTCAAAACCTTTGTGACTGAAATCTGGACAAAATTAGATGTTTATACAGGATAAAACCAACCACAATGGTTTTGGAATGGAAAATCAATGTGTTTTCCACACAGGTTATGGCTATGTTATAATGGTCTTTAAAAGCCAATTATGTAAAATTCACTCAACCAACTCTATAAAGAAGACTGGACAATATTCAGTCAATACTATGCCTGAAGCTTGTTAATAACTCTAGTTTGTTAAGACACAACTCTTTTTGTAGATCTTTAAAAACCAAATATTTTTGAGTTGTATGTGTATAACCCTAACCCTAATTTCCACACTATGTTATATTTTGAAAAGTCATTGGAGGTTTTTTGCTGTGTGATCTGTCATCTTTCGACAAAGAAGGACGACAGCTTATCCTTCATCCTATCCCAATCCTAAAAGGCCCAAAATTATTGTGCAGTTATATGCATTTTTTGTTGGCACTGTACATTAGACATAATAATCCCTTTTTGACTTGTGCTTGGCATGGGGTTCACCATTAAAGCTGTTTCTTCTTATTGACACAGCTGTTAGCAAAGCTATAGATTTACTACTGTTGATGACATGTTGTCTTTATATTGTTACAAAGACCCACTAATAACAGTTATACATATATATATATATATATATATATATATATATATATATATATATATATGCTTAGGTGGTTGTGAATCACGTCCCAAACTCCCCCTCCTCCCTTCCAGATGTCCTGCCAGGTTTTCGTCCAGTGCCGTTATTTGTGGACATCCTGCAAATCTGAAGAGGACTGCTACCGTTCCCAAACAGTCACAGTATGCACAAAGAAATGTGCATTCCCATATGGCTACGTTTTCCAAATGTTTTAGTGCCTGTGTTTTATTTCATCTACAGTTTAGACAGCTAAGCACGCAAGAACTTAACTGTGAGACAGAAGAATGAACGATTGAGTTGAGTTAAAGGAATGGAAAAACTGTCTTTGCTATCTCTACTAAACACCTGATCTAAAATATTTTCCCAAGGTTTCAGAAATAGATATGAAGTAATTTGTTTCTCTAAGTAACGATGTGGAAAAAGCCAAATATTTTGTTACGGTGGTATAATCTCGCACTTAAACATATAGAAACATCTTATAACCACATGATGGATAGTCAAGTGGTTTTGATTAAATGTTTCTTATTTACGGAAGTTCATCATAAAATGCACTCTGCAAAGATTTCCAGCATCTCTCCAGCATCTAAGAGGTCTACAGCAAACCAGATCCCCTGCCACGCTCAACAGTGGAAATGACTTTTTCTTCAGCATTTGCCTCAGATCAAACCTACCAGAAGCATTTTTTACCCAAAAGCTCTTTGGTTTCATTTGACCAGAGCACACAGTTCCACTTAAATTACTGATCTGACAGACTCCACACTTCACATCTGTAATGGTGGGACAGAAAAGTATTTTTCAAATGCCTAAATGTACGGTAATCTAAATGGGTACTTTGGTGACCGAGAGATGTGACTGCTGCCGTTACTCTCCATTTATTACCTCATTTTGGATCCTCCTCAATTTGCATGGCGCAAAGACAAACATGGGTCAAACATGGATGGATGGATGGATGGATGGATGGATGGATGGATGGATGGATGATGGATGGATGGATGGATGGATGGATGGATGGATGGATGGATGGATGGATGGATGGATGGATGGATGGATGGATGGATGGATGGATGGATGGATACCAATAATTGTGGCACCAGAAATTTTGTTTAAAATAATGTTTTCGTAATATTAGATTTCTTTTTTTCTTCTCTTTCTTTTTGCAATAAATTAATGCAGGGACATGAATGCTTGGATGTTAAAAGACAAGGCTCAGAGTAAGATACTGCTGCTGGAATAAAAAAAAATATATATATTTATAATGAATATTTTTTCTGCATTTGGACTTGTTTTACCTTTAATAAAACCTTTATTTGTAAGTGGGAAAAGAAATAATAATAATTAAACGAAACTTTCCAAAAATGTGGTTAAATGAAAAGTTTAAAATGCCATAAAATCATGTGATTAAATTAATTTGTGAAATTTCCGCTTCAGCCTATGTAAAATCAAATTTAACACTAACATAAATATATTTAATCTACCTGCAGCGAGCGTTTCGGGTTGTTGTAGGGCTTTTTTCCCCCTGTTGAGCTGCGCTCAGGGCACACCTTAGCACTTTCAGACCTTGATGGACAAAGTGAATATGTACTTTAGCCCTCCTGCATACTCTAATCCCCCCATGTTGTCTCTCCTCTCTGTGTCAAAATCTCCACCGTTGAAGCTGAGAGGGAGAGGAAAGGGAGGGCTATTGGGGTGGTGGGAGGCTCGGTAATTCATGCACACATGTGCCTGCCTGTTCCTCCAGTGACAGGGGCCAGGGGGAGGGGCACATGATAAATTGCCTTCCACCGGGGACCTCCGAGCACAGCCACCATGATGTGGGTAAAAATGGAAATTGCTCCCTTTTCACCGTCATTACATCAGTTTAGGACGCGTGTGGGCCTTATATGCGCACCGGTGAGGGGATTTTTTTTTTTTTTTTTTTTTTTTTTTTTCTTGACTAACCGCTGCGCGATAAAACGAGAGGCTGAGGAGGTATTCTTGATGATCATAATGATAACTGGAACTGCAAGGCCCAAAAAAGTAAAGCATTACAAGAATCCGCACACGAAACTCTCCGGTTTGCCTGAAACAACGTCGGATAAACGCACAAAAAATAAATAAAAAAAATAATCTATTTTGTCCGCAAAGTTTTCCGTAGCACTTCAACCATCTCAGCGAAAGCTATAAGCAAAATGCCATTTAGAAATAGATTTAGCTGCTCATCTTTGCGAAAACACGTTCCTCTACATTGGAGATTGTCAATGCAAACATGCAATTGACCCGTTGTGACCATAGAGCTGATTGCACATTCGCGAAAATCAAACTAATTTTGCACAACTTAGATCGCCTTAATCGCACATTTCTTTGCGTCTACATTAGATTTACAGGCGGATGAAGTGATTATATGCAAACTAATTCACTGCATCCAAGATTAGGGAGGGGAAAAACAGTTGATTCATTTGCATAAAACTTTCACCAGTCAGATTTGCAAAGAAAAAATATTAACATTTTTAAAAAAAGATAAAGTCAATTTAAAAAAATGCATGTCAAATTTGTATTAAATTGTTAATACATTTTTAAAAATCGCCGTAAAAACATTCTCTCTTTTATGAGTGCATATAAATATAATTATTCAATTTTTATCTAGAAATGCATGGACTTTTGTTGTCATAAAGTGTCAGACGGGGGGACGTCAATATTCTTGATGAAGATTTTAAGGCGCATCACTCGTTTTATGAAGCACACACCTATCGAGCTACTTCTAAGCAATGTGTTGAGAAAATTCATGAAAATCCGCTTAGTAAAAGTCTGCTTTCTTTTAAGTGTGTGTTGACACACACACATACACACCAACAGTCTGACCTATTTTTAAAGTTTGAATTTTTGAAAGAAAGAAAGAAAGAAAGAAAGAAAGAAAGAAAGAAAGAAAGAAAGAAAGAAAGAAAGAAAGAAAGAAAGAAAGAAAGAAAGAAAGAAAGAAAGAAAGAAAAAAGTGGTTTTTTTATGTTTTATGAAAGCCTTGGAAACTACAGGCCTGTGTGAGTATAAATGCTGAATTATATATTCCCAAGGCCAATAATTTAACAGACCAGTAAAACAAATTCTATTGAATTTACAGTGAATTTTAACGTTTATCCTTGATATTATTCAACTTAGGAGCTGAAGAAATGAGTTCAAGAAAAAAAAAGAGGCACAGTAACATACGGAACAGAACTGCTTCTTATTTTTCCCCAGAATACATACAAAAAAATACCAATATCTCTTTCCATCACCTGAAAAATAACGGGAAATTTAAATGTGGACATGTTTTGAAATTTTAAGAAACAGACATGCATGTATTTTTTTTTTCTTCTCGATGAGACATTAAATAAGAACAAATACAATCATAGCAATTTCAAATGAACATCGAAATGAAGATCCCTACATTTGTTAGGTTTTCTAACATATGCGTGTTTTCATTTTACCTATAGAATTCAGCTTCAACATAATGCACTTTTAGAGTTGCTCAAATTTTTTTTTTCTCCCCATAACGCAGCTGTTACCGCCTGCTTTAAGCCCGACATATAAATAAATACAGTTAAAGTCCACGGATCCCGTCCATAAGTTTAGCGCAATTAATATAAAAGTCTTTATATTTGCATTCTTAGTATTATAAACTTTTCGAAGTCTTTTTTTCCCCTCCTCACTGATATCCCAGCGCAGACGCTGTGGTGAGTCTCTGTCCATACAGTGCATAAGGGGAGTAGTAGGGGCCAGTGGCGGCGGGGACGGGAACAGGAGCGCCGGGGGTCGGCAGGGGACTTTTAGAGTACGGATGGTAGCGGCTGCTAAGTCCTAATGCGTGATGCGGGCTCCTTAGAGCCAAAGTCCCGGGACTCCCTGGAGCTCCTGACGGTGGCATATGCATATGGCAGGCCATGGCCGCTGCTGCAGCGCTGGCCAGTGATGAGGAGCCCGGGTAGCCAGATATTAACTTCTCCGCCCCGGTAAAAGCAGTGTGTGTCCTTAGGTGGTTCAGCAGCTCCTCTGAGGAGGAGAAGCGCTTGTCGCACGGTCCATTTGCCGACACCCAATTACAAACATGTGGGAGAGGGTCATTGGGGAGCATGAATCCGTAGGGGTACAGGGGGTGTCCGCTGAATGATGGCGCGGTGGAGTGGACGCCGTGGATGGGGTGTGTCGGGTACATTAGCGGGTAGCTGGACTTTAGGGCGCTGGCGGCGGCGGCGGCCGCAGAGTCGTGTGTGCAGGTAGCACCGGCCGCGCCCGCTAAGTGACTGGCACAATGGTAACTGAGGCAGTAAGGATCTCTGCACAGGCTGGCTGACATGATGGACGGGGGGGAAGCACCGGCCAGGGGGCTGGATCCAGCCTTACTGCAGCCCAGCGAGCTGGCCAGCTGTGCGTTTACCAAGCTTCCTCCGTGGGGCAGGAAGTGCTGAGGGTAACCGGCATAGGCCCCGGCCAAACTGCCAGGATAGGTCATGCCAGCAGGGGGCAAAGGGAACACTGTTTGTCCCGGTTTGTAGGGGGAAACTGGCGCAACGAGTCCTGACCCGAGAACGGACGCGGAGGATACGGAGGTGACAGAGGAAGACTCCGAGGAAGATGAGGAGGACGTTTTGGTGCCAGGGGTCGCCTCCTGATGTTGGTTAACCTCCACGTTAATTCCACCGCAGCTCACGCTTATCCTGCTGTGGCTGGTGGTACCAGAGCCGTCCGCCGAGCCGTTTTTGTTACAGTCAGACTCCTTCTTATCATCTCTCTCCCCGCATTTCCCCTCCGACGGCATGGGAGAGGCGGAGGTGCTGGAGTTGGGGCTGCCAGTCCGCGGCGTGAACGGCTGGCAGGTGGCGCTCGGCACTCGGAAACCGGACTTCTCCCCAGCCGAGACGCCCGAGGACGAGTCCTTCTTGTCCGCCGGCTTGGAGTAAGGTTTGAAGCTGGATTTGTCGTCCACGCCGATGTCGCTCAGCTTCAGGGGGCCAGATTTAGATTCCTTCTCGCTAGATCCGTTCGGCGTTACGGAGGAGAGTTTAGAGGAGGGCGGCGGGTCCGGCTTGCCGATCTGAGAGCAGGTCTGCGCCAGCAAAGCCAACGGACTTTTCTTGGCATCAAGCTGCAAAATTAAAATGAACATATAAAATATAGTCTTTTACATTTCTATGTAGAACTTTGCTGAATTTTACATGGAGTATAAGTCTATTTTACTAGAAAAAAAATAATTCTGATCCAAATACTTAGGGTGATGTGAGAAGACACAAACCAATCTCAAGTCTAAATGCATTTTAAAACATTTTTTTTAAATGCTCATCTTACCTCTATCGGACTAACTGGTGTGGAAGGCAGAGGTTGCAGATACTCCGGATGCAAAATGTGTCCAGACCGTGCCGTAAGCATTTTCAAAACCTTGATGGGAAGTCGGTTCGCTTGCCGTAGTGGATCGGACGGAGGTGCGGAGTGAAGAAAGGGCTTGTTGATGCTGCTATTCCGAGAACTGCTGCTGCCGCCGCCGCTGCTGCTGCTGCTGCTGCTTTCCCACACGACACAAATTTCACTATTTTTCAGGGCAGACGCCGAAGGCGACGTGATCATGTCCCAACAGTCAGGAAATGAAACGGCGACGCATTCATCAGACTCATTAAGAAAAACCAACACCAAAACGTAAAACAAACATAAAAAAGGCTAGAAAGTCTTTTTCTGTCGAGAGAAACGAGTAAAAGGATTGCAAAACGCCTCTGTAATATGTAATCCCTGGTTGGAGAGGAGGCTGCAAGGCGCGGCAGCTTGGAAGGGAAGGAGACCAGTGAGAGGTTATCGCAGATCCGCAGCTGCGTCCTGCATCGAAAGCGCTGCACCCCGTGTGTGCGCGTCTGTCTGCAGGTCCTCGCTCTGTACTCCCGAAGCACGAACTGGTAGGAATTTTCACTTCAAAAGCAGCTGAATTAGTCCGAGATTAAAGCCTTTGCCGCCTTCCAATCAAATGGGACCCTGAGGTGATTGGAGGGTCAAGGGGATGTGACGTTCTCCTCTTTGTAAGCGGCTCTGTTTTGACAGCTCGGGGGAGGAGATAGGGGAAAAAAAATATTATGGTTGCTGTGAACGCTTGTCCCTGAAGTTGAGGAGACATGGAGCTGGGCTAGTACCAAACCCAGTGCCGCTGCTAGAGGGGGTCGCGTGGGGTCGAGTGGGAATAGCGCCTATAATGACACATAATGACAATAAAGGATTCCTAATTCTTGATTTCAATCAAAACATATTTTTAGGACACTTTAATTTAGAACATGACAAGTCAAAGAGTTTCAAAATGTATTTCCTCCTAATGTTTTTTTATTATTTCAATAAACTTTTTTGCTTAGCTCTGCTTCACTGCTTTATCTTATTATTTCTCATTGTATCGTCCTTGGGTACATTTTTTGTTGTCTTCCAATCTATTTATGTCAATGAAAGCACTTTATCTTGCTCTTTGTTGCGAATGAATATCTATATCTATAAATAAAGACTGGCAGATTTTCATTTATGCTCATGCTAATTCCTGACCTTGGTAGCAGGCCACTCCCTCTGACCCCATATACATGTTGTAGTAAAACTCCAGAAATTATGTTACTCTCTAGAAACATCCAAGGTCTAACAGCAACAATAAATGTCACTGTATTTAGTTTTACAAACAATGTTGTAGACTGGGTTACAGTGCTGGTCCAAGCCTAGGATTTAACTTAAGGACATTCCAATGCACCGCCACTAAAATGTTAATTTCACACCAACACTTATGCAAAATTAGATCTAAGATGCTAGAATATAAAAATGGAAAATAACATCATCCAAACAATTTTTGGCATTACCCATTCCCTGATTCCCTGACATGGAAGTTTGGTCAGTGTGCCAGAAACACAGAAACGTTGTTTTTTTGTTTTTTTAAATGAACCTGTTCAGCAACAACACCTTCAACTAACGCAAACTACATATTTATTAATCATAGTTCTCAGAGGGGAAAAAGATATATGTAGTTTTGACATCATTTCAGAAACGTTTTATGGCTTTTATCACAAATCAATTTTATTTATTTATTTATTTATTTTATTTTTATGTAGAATGATAAACCAGATCTTACATAATTTATTGTCAGAAATAACACAGTTAATGCACTTTACATCTAACATTTTAAGTAACAAGTCTTGTCACTAATTTATGAATTAAGTAATGTAATTTATATTTATAAATTGCTATTTGTGTAACAGTTATGGTGCTCTTTGGAGCCCCTTGTTGGAGTGGGAGCTCCAAAGGGTCTGAAGGTACAAAACTTTTTTTTCTCACTGTAATACAAATTGTTATATTAGTCACGTTCAAAAATGTCAGCACTTTAAATCCTTTAGAGATTGGAATTGATCAATTTTCAAGTTTAACACAAAATAATAATTATTATTATTATAAACTAAATACCCAAAACATTTTCAGTCAATAAGTAAAACATCCAACTTCTACTTTGATGATTTATATTGATTTATTTATTTTTTTATTGAAAAGAAGCGGTCAAAATCTGAATCACCAGGTAAGACCTCAGAAATTGGTTTTGGCCAGAGAAAGCATGATCAGTGCACATCTCAAATGATTTTTGTTGTCTTTTGTTTTGTTTTCTGCAATTTATAGATTTCTGTGATTTCATGAGGAGTTTACCAACCAAGCAGTTTGTGCTCCTATAACAGCCACGAAACTACTTCTTATCCCCACCGTGTTGGATCCTGTGAGTTTTGTCAGGAGGTCTTTATGGACTTTCCGCCTCATCCACCGACAACCATCAAACCAACCGCTTCGGTTTAAATTCCCTAAACAGACAAGCGTTGACAGGAATAGACCAATGCAGTGATGGAGGGATGCGAATGTCACATGTTTTCAGTATAATATACACCGCCCTTCTATTTCTATCTCCACCCCTCCGTCAAGTGTCAATTCTGCTCCGCCACAATCAATCAGTTATTTGTCAGGCGCTGTCAATCCATCGCTTGATTTATGTCAGCTATTGTGGCTGATTACATGCAAGTGTTGCTGCTGGCGAAGTGAAAAGAGAACAAACGGAGAGACGCCGTTCAAGAGACACTAAGTTTTTGTTATTATTATTAACATTATTATCATCCGCAGAGTCGCATCGACTCGATTCATTTTAAAATGCATCTGTTAAAACACACTTCCTCATTTGAGATTTATTTGAGGGAGACAAAAGCATACGGACTTGACCTCGAAAGCTTTATTAAATAGCGCCTGTAACTTTCGGAGTTCTCAGTAAAACACCTCGAAGGTGGTATGTACACGATGAAACTTTAATAACTTGCAGACAGTTTCGCTCACATGTTGTGCAGAAGCTGTTCGTGCTTCCAGGTGCGAAAATACTTTTGCTGTAATCGGCCGATTATGGTGTTAACAAGAAGCTTTGAGGGGGAAGGAGGGTAATAACACTACAGCCATTAAATGCTGTAAAGTTAAGGAAACAAAGGGCAATAAAAATGGATTGGAAAAAAAAAAAAGGTGTGTGTGGTTAAGCTTATTATTTCCTACAAATAAGTTTTAGCTAAAGCGAGGGAATAAACCTTAAGTTATATTTAAAAACAAACAAACAAACAAAAAACGCCCTTGTCATTTTTGACCAAACGCATCTTTTGTATTGTTGAAACCTGTCATCTGCTGAAACGACACAGACGCGCAACACTATAAATTAATCATAATAATAACAACAATAAGACACCCAGACATTTTTATTGTGATGCCAGCTCTATTTTATTTGCATACAATGGAAATGATTTATTTTCTTTAGAGGGTTAAAAAAAAGCGTAGAGGAGAGAAAGAAAAGAAGAGAGATGGTCTGTCAGGCCGTTCAGAGAAAGGAGAGGAAGAAGGGGGAGGGGGGGGGGGGGGTAGAAGTTTAAAATGCCTTGAACTATTCACCGCTGAGATGGCTAATCAGTATTGAGGCTCCGGGGCAATCGGGCAGCTTTTCAATGTGGTTTTCCCTTTCATCTCAATCGGGGGATGGAGGCGCTCAATTAAAAGCCTATCAGTTTGTAAGTAAATCAACCCCTATCAAAGTTGTCACATCAAACAAAACGATTATTATTGCAACCCGCCTCTGCCATTAATCTCGTTCTGTGGTAATCTGCTTGACAGGTCGACTTGGAGAGCAAGAAAACCTGGAGTGGACAGTGAATGAGGATAAATTCTGGTTAGATAGCTAAAAATAAATAAATAAATACAAAAGCAAACATGTTAGTAAAAAATATTAACTAATAGGTCAAACTTAAAGGAGATGGGAAAAACGTCAAATTACTGCATAAGAGTCGTAATATTTAAATTAAGGCCCGTAATAATAACACAAGTAAGAATATAATTGAATCGTAATTATGAAGTTTCAAATTAGCACATCTTTGTGTGTATTCGCTATATATATATATATCAAATGCAAACAGAGATGTGTTTCTTCAGAGAATGTTTTTACTTCTGTTTCTTTCTGCGAAGAAAAAAAAAACAGTGGAGCGTTTCATAATATGCAAAGATGTGTGATTGATAACAGCCTTGCTGTTTTCTGCGAGGGATGTCAGTCCCTGACACAATATGTGAATTATTAGGGCAAAGAAGGGCAACCATAAATTTTCACTGTCAGGCGAAAACCCTCTTTATTGTCCGCATGACAAATGGGGCTCCTGCACCAGACACCAAAATGCTCGGCATTCCTCTTAAATGGGAACACATTTCTCGCGACCATAATTCACCATATTTAAATAGAAAGTTTTAATATCCCTCCACCGCCATATATTTCGCCACACACTGACATGTTTATGAATCACCTCGCATGCAAATACAACTATTTACATCTCCAGAGGAAATATATTGGGAGTTGCAGGATTACTGGGAGCTGCGTGTTGGGCCGACGATCAAGATTCACTATTAAAAATAACTTTATTAAAGCTTTCATAAATTGTTTTGAGTCAAATTTGTGTCCTACTGAGTACTGAAAACGTGAAAAGCTATTTTCTTAGCACTTTCTAAATTAATAATTTACTTTAAAATGTCAAATCAATGTAACCAAAATACAACTATACACGTAACTTTATAGTTGTGAGATAAAAATGAAACAGCGCGCTACAAAAAAAACTTACGTTATGTATTTTATATATCCTTTTTAATAAATAAAACTCCAACGATAAATGACGTTAACTTAAAGTCCGTGATATGACATTACCTTACTATACGCTCCGACGCAGAGGTAAATGGTAACAAAAAACAACAACGTTATAGCATTACAAGATACTCCGTTTGATTCAAATGAGGTGTTTTCGTTTTTCTTTCTTTCTTTTTATGCATGAGTCAAACCGGCTTTCTGTCGCCCATGACGCGCCGACAGAAGCGACAGAGAGGACTGAAGCCATGCAGACTCCCTCCGCTCCAGCAGAAGGAATAGAAGAGGGAGAAAATGAGCTTTTCCGCGAGTGGGAGGGAGGTTTCTGGTGACGTCACGAGGCACTCAGAAAAGCAGAAGAAGAAACATCCGCTCAGAAACTTTCTGGTGTTTCTCAAGAAGAGCTGCAACAAAACAAGAGAATAAATATGCCAACGTGTCATTCATATATAATATTTCACTCATTCACGTCTTTATGTTTGCCTTGGGTTTATGGTGCAAGTGCAAATATTGTACAACATGTCAAAAAGATTGCACATTAGATTAGTGGTGATGATAATTTTGTTTGTAGTTTTGGTAGATTTATACGCTGTGCAGACCTATATTCCCCAACTGGATGATTGTGATGTTCTAATATAGGAAGAATACACAGCTTGTTTCAGAGGTTTTTGTTCCTACTACAAATACTGAATACCTGACAGACACTTAAAGGGGCAGTATTCGGTATTTTCCTGGAACATAGTATTATTTTATTGCACTATCAAGTAACTATGTTACCTTCAGTTGTTGTAAAAAATGCTAAATCAAATATGATTTATAATAAATATGATGTAATAGATTAATATTGGGTCTCTGTAGAAACTAATCCTGTTTCTGAAACTTTGCCTTCAGAAAGTCACCAGAACATCACTCCTCCATTGACCCTTTAACAACATTTTCACTAGCATGTATGAGCTCAGCAGATGCCAGCTCCACCAGGTGTTTGCCAATTGGTGCTGTCTAGTCTGAAGGAGTTGAGTGAGGTAGTTGTGGAGGAGAGGTGCTTTGTGGTGCAGAAGCTCAGAAACTTGGGAGTTTAGAAGCTTGGAAATTGCAGCTCAAAGTAGGAAGGCTTCACTAGGTCCATCCAGGTGCTTTGCACAGCTGAATGCTTGCCACAGGAGACCAAAGGATTTCTCAAACATGCATGAAAGAATCAAAGCAAAACTCAAGGTAAATGTTTTGAAGAGGGAATAAGAAAATAACATTACACAACATAAAGTGATGTAGAGCTCAAAATAGTTGATTTTACATAACATTGCCCCTAGTTGAAGTTGTCTTAATGACTGTCATTGATCATTGAGAGATGGTGCTAAACAAGGCAACACTAAGAACAAGAATACTTAATCCATGGATTATAGTTTCAGTGGATGCACGGTAATTGTGAGGGCTGAGGACCACAACAGTCCACAAATAGCTAAAAAACATGATTGCTTGCGACCACTCTAGGGGTCCCAACTGTCTATTTTAAGAATTCAAATACAGAGTGTGCCTTTATGTGCATATTAATTCACAGTGGAAACCATCCAGCACTACAACAGAAGCTAACACCAACAGTTTTCCTTATATCAACTCCTGGGGGTGTAGAGCCGATCTATTTTGGTGCTAAACCATCTGGTGATTTATAAACTAACAAAGTATTATGCTCTGAGTTGCAAGGAGCCAGCGTATGCTCTTTAAAACTTGGGTGATGTACTCTACTTTCCTGGTTTTAGTTACAATGCAAGCAGCAGCGTTTTGGGTCAACTCCAACTGTCTGATGTTTTTGGCAGACCTGTGAACACATTATTGCAGTGATCAATATGACTAAAGATAAATGTGCAGATGTACACATAAACATAATAACTTGTTGTACTACCCTTTGGCAACATCAGCTGCTCTGTTGTTCAGAAATTTCAGTACCCTCGTCTTTGAGGAATTGTTTTAATTTAGCTATTGCTTTTTTTTCTTTTTTAAGCATTAACAGCCTTTTTTTAGGTCACGTTCAATGGGATTTAAATCTCAACTTTGACTTGGCCTTTCAAAGACCCTTCTACTCAATACGTTTTAAATCTCTCACGGGTGGCCTTGCAGGTGTTACCTGCTTACTTAAACATACTTAAAATTAAAATCACAATCACAAACTGAAAGGTAACTGTTCTACAAGATTTTATAGTTCATCATTCCATTAATTATTTGGGGAAGGGCGCGCACACACACCCACTCCAAACAACAATTCAGAGAAAAAAATTAGCCTGGCGTGCATTATTTTACATAACAAGATGAAGCTAGCAGTACCCAGAGAAAACCTATGCATGCAAGAGAACATAATCCTTGCCACAAAGCAACAGCGTTAACAACCTTGCATTTCTGGATGGAGACATTTTCAAAATGATGTATTATAAATATAAATATCATTAGGAAATAGCCTGTGTAGACAAAATGTCTACCTACTGTACTTTGCATGTGTAGAAGAAACTCTTGTGGGTAGGGGACTGAAACTGGTTCTACACCTGAGGCCCAGAACCACCTATATCTGGCCCTGGCTATAATGCATGTAGTCAGTGTATACAAAAATAATAAATAAATACTAGAACCCTCCCTACCTGCTTAATACATAAAGTTTTTGATTTTTAATTTTAAAATGTAATTAAATAAAATATTTTTTTTCTGATACTGTAATCTGCATTCTCTGAAAAGTTGGTAAAATGACCAGGTGTGGCTCACTAGGAATGCGTTTTGACCCCCATTTAGGTGTTTCTTTTGTTTTTACCTTTCTTCATGATATTGCCTTTGCCTTTTTTTTCTTCTTTTTTTTTTTAGAACAGGTGGGAGTGCGCAGGTAGAACAAAAGGCAAGTCATGGATTTTGACAGTAAACGCCATGTTCTTGGGAGAATAGATGAAGTCGTCAGGAGACAGTCAGCAGCACTGAGGTTTTATGAGTTAACAAGCAGTGACCGCGTGCTTCCGCAACCCAGCGGGTCAGCTGATTCAAGCGGCACGCGGAAACAGTAAAAGCCAATTGTAAAGCACCAGAAGAACCTGCAAAGCAACAGCCGCCACATTCACAGGAATCAATACTGGATGTCAACAACGTGAGGGAGAATACACACTGACTTCCACTGTTTAAAAAAAAAACATACAAACAAACAAACTCCGAACTGTCATTCTCAGGAGGACGTCATGGCTCAGAGGGAGTCACCGGTCGTTTTAAATGGGACTCAAGTAAGTCTGTACTGAAAACTTTCACCTTCCGAGCTCCTCCTTCTCTAAGTGCTGCTTTATTCGGCGACTTATAAACTAGCGTTTAATTTACGAATAGAATTTGATTGTGAGTTTGTTTTTCGCCCCCTCTGCTGTCATGTGACGCACTTGTTGGCATTACACACATGGCTTTCAGTTTTCAGTTCGTTTTACAGCTTAACTGGGTAGAGTGCATGAGTGTGGCGGCATAATTATGTCAGACAAATCGTGAAATATGCTGTTAAGTACACTAACGTTACGGATAGGCAAGTGTCACAGAATAGAAATGTAAGAATGCCATGACTGGTGTGACCAACTTATGAGCTGGTTCTATTTACACCAGTCAGTTCTATTGGCATCCCTACTGCTATTTTGTGACCGTCTCAGAATATTGACAGAACTTTGTTTTTCATGTTACAGTTACTGTAGTTAACTATTCCGCCTCTTGGATCTTTCAGTACCAAACTATGCACCAAAAATATGGTGCACAGTTTGCACCGTATTTAACTTTTCATGCCTTTAAGTGAACAATACAAAAACTATAAACCTACACCGTCCTGAAAAAAAAGAGCAGCTGTTGGAAAAATTCACACATTGTTTAAAGTAGCTTAAAAATGGGTCTTATGAAATATAGCCTATATTTTTTGAAATGTTACTAATATAAAGAAAGTTCTCACTCACTACTGTTTTATTCTTCATTACTCTCAAAGATATCATACATTGGACAAGACTCTAAAGACATCCCCCACTTTCTTGGAGAGACGTACGGCAAGTTTGCAAGACGACTGGATCTGAGCTTTAATCAGCTCAGGTAAGAAAGTTTGAGGGAATAAATTATGCACATCCACCGTATTTACCTACTTTGTAACTTGTGTTTAGTGGCAGAAATGTACCATCAGTTGCAGTTGAAAGTTTTGGACCTAGTCCATAGGTGGCCAGAGTGTAATCTGGACAAACGACATGGATGAGGGGTAGAAATAAGTAATGTGTACAATAAATAATCACCAGCAATACATTTGACATGTTAGGTAAAGGGGCAAACAGTATGATTCCTCAATTGAGATGTGAGGCAGCATTTTATCAGAGCTGCTCCAGAGGAGGCTGCCATTTCAACAGCAGGACTTGCACAGCTTAACTCTCAATTGGAAGAAAGTAGGTGATGAAAGCAAAACTTTTATTATGCCTGGCAAGACTATAAGGTACACCACAGGACAACAGCTTTTTCATTTATTTTAAAAAAAATTTTCTATAACCTTTAAGTGTTAGATGGGAAAACTCATAAAACGTCTTGAGATCAAACATGAGTTCAGGGTAAATAAACATGGCCGATGAAGAAGAAGCTATGGCGATAGTTTGTGGACTGTTTTTAACAGAGAAAAAAACAATATGACAATTCAACAATATGATGTCCTCCAGACTTTTTGGTGCACCTTGGCAGCAGTTTTGTATTTCTGTCCATGTTCCTGTCACTTCGCTTTCCGATTGTCTAAATATCAAATTTAATTATGTTAAATTTGATGCATGCTCGTGTGTCTTCTGGAAAACACCAGATACATTAGAATGTTGGGCCAAGACAATTCACCATGTTGAATATTCCAGCCCAGATTCGATGCTGGAGTGCTACCGACATCCTACCGACTAGATCACTCCTCCTTTAAGTCCATTTACCCTTTTATTTATTTATTTATTTATTTATTTATTTATTTATTTATTTATTTATTTATTTATTTATTTATTTATTTATAGTGTTGTTTTTTTGAGGAATTGAACAGAAAGCTCCTAAATAGGTTTGATTTTAGGATTAAGAATATTTCATATCTGTTTTAAGCCCATTTGTAAGATGGATATACATATTGTGGAGTTTTAATTGTTTAGCTTGGAAATTAATATAATGTATACTGGTTATTAAAAAAATACTAATATTTATATACTTACACAAATGCATGTTATTTACTGAACAATTGCTTGTATCATATTAATCATTTTTAATTTCATCAAGCATATAAAGTTCTACTGTTCACATTTGATCTAGGTAAGTGAGTGAACATTGACACATCAAATAAGTGTATCAAATTCTTTATTTTAGCATCATTTCAAATTGAACTGACAACTCTTGTCAGACAGTGGAGATGTTCTCATATTGACACCACGACTTCATTTCACTGTCAGCTCTAGTACACCAGGTGTAAATAGATGCACATCTTAGGCAAACTCGGTGGACTGCCTTCAGCATTATGCACTTCTTCTTGCTGGTGAAGTCAAATCGAGAGGGAGACATTGCCAGAGCTTGTTCTAGCTAATACGCTTATTTCTGTCAGTTCAATTGACAACAATCATCCGGCAAGCTGACAATGAGTCGCAATGAGAAGCAAGGAGCTGTCTCCATCTTTAACGGAGTCCTGTGTGTTTTGGTGTGCTGTACATATGCTTGCTTCCTGTGTTGGCTTGTGCACCTGTGCTCGTGTGGATCTGTCTCTGGGAGTACAATTGTGAGTGGCTGGGCAGGTAATGGCAGGATGAAATTATGGCAGCGGGCTGTCACACCCACACCTCTGCCTCGGTGTGCTGTGGTGTCAGCCTGTCTCATCAATGTGTTGAGAAGTGTGGCTCACGGTGAGATTTCTGTTTCGGGACGGGCTTGGTTAGGGTTGTGTTGTCCACTTTGTTCCAGGTCAGGTGTGTACACATTGCAGCGAGGTGGCATGTGCTGCATTGACATGAGTTCTTCCTGTGACTGGAGTGCACTTTCAGTGCCTGCATCTGTTACATTCAGTGTTATCACCCTGGACACATTCGGATTGAGGAAGACGCATGTCTGTGTCTATCACACATGATACTAACCGTGATGCTTTTATTTACAATGTCTCTTTACAAACAAATCGCCTTGGTAAATTCTTAAAAACATTCACGATTTATTCCTTTTATATATATATATATATATATATATATGATCTCACAATGCACAGACTAACATTTATGCACCTAGATGGATATTCATGCTGAGCTATTCCAGGCCTAAATAGCAGAATAACAAAGCATTCTATTAAATTCAAGGTTGGCTTGGAAATTCATACTTCTTTTTTTTTTTTGTTTTGTTTTATTTACATTGGTCTCTCTCTTGAAGGCATTCACTTGAAAGCTTTATTTATCCAAGTAAACAGAACAATTAAATGAGTATTGTTCTGTAAGGTGAATGCAAATGTTAAGATGCTGTTTTGCTAACTTATCAATTTGCTAATTGTTCACTTACTCCATTGTTGGCATAAAAACCTTCAGACTTCAAGAAAAGTAATGTCTCTAAAAATCTTTTTTAGGAATCTTTCCGAGTATAGAATATAGTTTGCTTAAGCTCGTTCCACATGGAAGTACAAGAGGAGGATCAGTTTTATTATGAATACACCAGTAGTTTTTATCCTGCTTTTAGTAGATCAAAAACTGAAAATTTTTGTTTTATCTTTCTCAGATTCATTAGTTTTTCAGTCTGAAAATACATCAAAAAACACAGTTCTCAAGGTGATTTGTTTTACATCTAGGCAACAGCAGATAAAGATCACTGACTTTTGCTTAGATGTGCAAATACTAAATAGAGATAAGAAGTTTTAACCTCCTAAATTTCTTTCACTTTGAAAGCTACCACCTTGACACAGTTCTTAGAAAAACATTAACTTAAGGTATTTTTGATTTGTGCAATCATATCAGTGTGTGATAAACCCACATGCTCTTCGCTCATTGTGTTTTCAATGATCATGTTGTCTTTGTCATTTTGTGTGAGCTTTACTGTTTTGGCCACCTGTATAAATTGTGGACATTAAGTCCCAAAGGAATCCATCCAAAACCTTTTAATTGCTAAGCCCACTGATCTTAAATATAGCCATTAACCTAGCTGGTTTGTATGCATCACAACTCACTATATGATTTCCCTTTTTAACATTTTAAAGACATACAATAGATATAAACACGCAAAACGTTTGACTATGTATATGTCTATGTCTGTCTTAGTGTGTGTCTAACAGGGTTTGTGTTCACCCAGGCCATGTGGTGATGGCAGGCGTTTTGCATTTTAATGACAAATCAAGTATGCTAACTCACATTTTGAAACGAAAGTGCTCTAAATGTCGCCCGGCTGTCAAAATGAGATGTAAGTAGTCTGATGAAAAGAGAACAAAGAAGACAAAGTAGGGAGGCCTGGAACACTGAGAAATGAAATAAAACCTTGTATGGCCTGTCAACTGTGTCGTTTTATATTCATATCTGAGGAACATTATAGTATTACTCCACCGCTCAAGTCTCACTCATCTGTCTCCTTTAATTCGTCACAGACGGCACTCTGTCTTTCAAGTTGCTGTATGTCAACACTGGAAGGGGCCTGCTAATTGACAAATGAGTGTCACAGACATCAAGTGCTCCTTTTCTAACCAGGCTAGGTAGACTTTGGTTGTTTGATGGTGATGGGAGGAGGAGAACGAAGGGGTGGGGGGTCTTCTATTGGCAGAAGCCCAGTAAGCAGCATTAGACTTGGTCCTATATGAGAAGTGACAACAGGAAGAGAGCCTGTCATTGTCTTGCCTAAGTGTTCAATCTGCAGAGATGCCGGTATGCAGATAAAGTGTCAGTTAGCAAGAGCGGATATGAAACGTTGGCAGTATGAAGTCCTCAAATCACTTAACTGGGAGCGTAGTGTGGGTATTTCTGGTAATAGTAGTGGCATACTCTGTTCTGCTGAGGAAATGTATTCCATATCCCATCTATCAGGCCTGTTTAGGCACATATTCCAGGATAACCTGATCTGTGTCTCATCAATTAAGGAGTATGCAGAGCTCTCCCAACCCTAAGAGATTTAAACCAGATAGATGAAAGGGACATGGTCTGGCAGGAAATAACTTATTCATATGAAGAACATTGATATTTTTTATCATTCAGTGGAACTGGGGAAAAAATCTACCTTTTTAATTTTCACTGGGATGTTCTTTAAATGATGTACTACCCCTGGGAACATATTGGGATAATGTAGAACAGAGGATGTGGATACTTAATGGATAACTTGTCTTGTTCATATATTTGTACAATTTGAGATTATATTGTGTGTGTGTGTGTGTGTTCGTGTGCATGCAGGGGTGGGTGTATTTGCAGGTTCACTGCAACCTTTTTTCCATCTATTAAAGGTAGTTGAAAACAGTGCAGATGCGGAGTCCACAGAGATGCGGGGAAGTAAAAAGAAAAGACTTAAACCAGATCAAATATTTTTAAAACATTAAAAATATTTTAGTCTGAATGGCATTATTTAGATAATCTAAATTTCATTGTAAATGGGACAGATTACGACATCTTGGAAAAGTATTTATACGGCTGGAATTCCTGTACAAATTCAAATAAATTTATGTTCACAGTTTTTAATACCTAGACATTTTTGGAAAAAAAAAATCTAACCAAAGAACATTAAATAGTTTACATTCATTTAGCATTTGTAATAAAACTGTCTCAAATAATTTATTTATTGTGACATAATTTTCAAATTAGGATGCCAATTATGGAATAATGTGGTGTTCAGCCTTGGCTAGAGTATTTACTTCAGTTTGTTTTCCTTTAATTTGACCATATTTCCAGTGAAGTTGCTGACATTCACATATTTCTTGGATTTATGAGTCTTGAACTCTATACTTTTGATAGAAGATTTGCACATTAAGACTATGGTTTTAATTGAATCTGAGACAGCATAGTTGACCATCTTATATTAGCCCAGAATATCCTTCACTGTGTTTTTGTGAATGAGATTTCAGAAACCCTTGATGTCATAATCAAATGTAAAAAGTAGTGTGTAGTGTACTACACCTAAAAACTAGAAATGTTCAAATCGAGAAGTTGACAATTTACAAAAAAGATCTGTACTCTATGAACTTTTAAATTTCTAGTCCTACAATGAGGGGGTAGTTGGTGGGTACATAAGTCAGGAATGTAAAAAGATGGACTGAACTTAGTTTTTTTTTTTCTAAAGGTTTGAGTTGCCCTCTTAATTCTTGTATGAAAATGATTTTGGCATCTGTACCATTGTTATTCAAGTATAGCTTTATACATTTCTCCACATATTTTTGGTTTTCTCACTAAAAACTTTTGAATACAGTTGTTTGATAAACGGCTAAGCCTGACATTGAGATCTATAAATGCATGAATTCATTTTGCCCCATTGCTCAGCTCACTGAATATATTCACTCTTGACTCTTCTCTAGTATTCTTAACTATTGCTTCAGCACATTGGCAAACACCTCCTGTTATGTATATTTAGTTCCTGATTTCCAGTTCTACTTGCTCTCCTAGGGAGCAAGTTACAAAGACTGGTTATTTCTGAAAATGGTGTTGGTGAGACACTATCTCAAGGCATAAGCAGACTTATTACATAAACAATAGATTTAGTATCACTTTATATTGTTCTTTTTTGTTTGTTTTGCCTTGCATCTTCAGTTCTCATCTTTCTACAAAGGCTTGTGTAATAGACTTAATGTTGCTAAGTGTCTTGACTTTGTGTAATCACAAGGTCAAAGTCCGTTAAACATGCAGAGTTTGGTCATTGTAACAATCTATTCAGTTAAGCTGCAAATATTCCCAGTATTACCCAAATCACAGAAGAATATTATGCAAGGCATGAAACCAAATTACACTTGACCATCTGTACCATTCTTTTTCGGTTAGATGAATAATTATTGGATTACTCTTTTATTCCTTAGAAATATATGATAAGTTTATTTAGTAGATGGGTTAGTTTCGATTTTTTTTTTTTTAAATGGGGTTCTGTTAAGTAGTTATTAGTTGCTGTCTTACCTGAAGTTGTATTTAAGTGTTAATAATTAGAGAAATTATAATCCACATAAAAAGTGTTGTTATTGGAGGATGGTCCCTTGCACCTAAACCTCTGATGTGTACTGCACAGATTGTCATAGATGAACAGCTGCAGCTGCTTTGCTAACACCAGGCTTTCTGTGGTTTAACACAGTCAAGTAGCTGTTCATGTCGGGCTTCATCTACACAAGGCATTTTACAGTGAATACAATGCGTATGGTATAAATCTTTAACTGATTGTTAAACCACAACAAATGCTCTAGACCCATCACTGTCAAAAGCTACCATCAGCTTCCCATAGCCTTCCCAAACCTGCTTTCCTGTTCAATCAAAGACCATCTTGTGGCTTAGCATCCTGAATGGAAAAGAACATCTTTATGTTCTTTTTGTTCGCATTATATACACCAGTGAGTGATGCTGTTCCTTTTATGACCACGTCACATTTTTTATTGTATATCCCAAGATGGATTGCGTGCCACAGACTCCCAAGATTTACAGGCCTTCAGCTCACAGTGGTTGAACATTAGAAGGGCCTGCTGACATCTCGCCAACACTTTGGAGGAGGAGAATAAAAGCTGACATTTTATTGGCTCAAAAAGAAAGAAAGAAAGGGAGAGAAGAGAGTTAGGTTTGGGGGAAGGGGGAAAAAGGAGGATCCTCGGAAAGGAAAAGCAATTCTGTTTCTGTACTTTATTTTTCAGCGTAGCCAGCTGTCACGGGAACCCTGCTAAAAAGACAGAATTTATTGGGTATTATTTAGAAACTTGTCAGTGGTAATGACTACAGCCATGATTTCAATTATCACCCACTAAATATAGCTCAATTCAATGCCTTGCTGGCCATAATGAGCCACCCTGACATCATTCCTCAAAAATTCGATACCATGCTATTTTAATATTTTATGTTGACCACTGATTCAATTTTGCTCTCTGGTGCTTGGCATGTGGTAAGGTCCCACTCCCTCACGCACAGTTGGACAGTCAGAGCCATTGAGCTCAAAGCTGTCCCAGGGTTATATTTTTCCTTCATTGACAGAAATCCAATTAGTTTTAGTACACAGTCTGGCTGAGTAAAATGGGTCTTAAAATCTACAATATGTTTCCTTGGTGTTTTAGCAGAGTGCAAAGCCAGTGGTAGATCTTTATGATTTGAACTGACAGGGTCCAAGTGGACTCTTTTTTTTTTTTTTTTTCTCCCTGTTTTGGCATGTGAAAAACAAACTATTCATGTGATTTAGTCATTTTGATAGGCGTACCAGATTCTTTTGATTTTGTGTAAACATCCACTGCGCATTGCATGCTCTGGCTAAGATCTCTGGTCTCGTACATTTTTAAACATTTATTAAATACTTCACAAGTGCTACACAAATTCTGCCGAAACACCATGTAAATATGAGAGAGGGGGGAATAAAGTCAGATGTATAATTCATTAGTGACATCGATACTAAGTAGACCATTTGGGGAAAGTTAATATGAACTCAGGTTTTGACATGAGGGTGTGCATTTTTAAGCAAACATTAAAGGATGGATGATTAGTACTGGCACTCAGCTGTCAATTACAGGCTTGCTACATGAAACTGATATTATAGGGGAGTTTTGATATCATTAAGCAGATTCTGTCTCTTTAGCTCTTTTCCGCTGTGACAAAGATTTTAATGTGTACACCACATGCTCAAGTCATTTAGAATAGTCAGGACCTCTCCATATGTACATTTTTTTTCTACATCTAAAAAAAGGGTACCGGGCTTTCACTTAAGACTTAATATGTGTGTCTTTCAGCCCATAACTCATGCACTGTTTATGTTCATCCCATCACATTTAGCCATCTCCTAGATTGATGATATAAGCAACTGGAAAGCATGGAACATATTAGAACAAAGCATGGAGAGGGGCAGCCGTACTTCTACTTCCCTGGCTGAATCCCAGGTGGCATAAAGACGGGGAGGAAAAAAGGTTTGGAGCCTGTTTTGGAAGATGAACAAAGGAACTTCCTTTTGGTATGGTCTCAGCAGTTTTGGTCGCTTCATGGTTTCCAATCTCCCATAGTCTCTCCTTGTGCACCCGGGGGTGAAAAGTGAAGACAGATACATGAATGCATTCATGCCAAAGTTTTAGAGGATGATTGCAATTTTTTTCTCTGTTTTAAGAGGGGCCGCATGATAAATTCTGTCAGAGGACAAATAAATCCTACGCAGTAAAGTGGAGTTGGAAGCTTGTGCTGGAGAAAAGGGCCTCACTATTTCCTAATGTCTTTCCTTTTATAGAGTTGTGAAGGTGAGAGCATAATAATATATTTTATAAATATTCTAACAAGGTTTAATCATTATTTGACAGTAAATTGAGTGGCATTGTTTTGCACATGACCGCTCGATTGTGCGATTCCTCTTTTTGTTTCCCTATACTCTTGTAAAATCCTCCAACTGTCAAGCCCTGGACAGCTGCGCCACATTCTCAGCGCAGCTGTAACTCATTTCCTGTTTCCATTTTAGATAAGCTTACTCACATCCTTCACAGCTTTCACTTATAAAAACCTCAGACTGTCCATCCAAGCCACTATCCATAGAGGTTGATGTTGGTCAGACAGGAAGATTTGCCCAAGATAACGGTCCCTCTGCTCTCACTCGCTCTCATCTTCTTGTTTACTGTCTGCACTCGCCAACTCCATTTGCGAACCATGAAGAGCAAGTTTATAAAACGAGAGTAAGGGAATGAGTTCAGAAATCAAGGGCAAGTTACAGTTCTTTTGCAGCTACATCTGACATCCATCAGCATGGAAATATGTTTTAATGGTCAGGCAGGCTGCAAGACATCAGTAAACTGTTGCCTCACTTTTCCACCCAGGGACATATTTCGAGATAAGAACCAGTGATGGCATGTTTCATGTCTATTCTGCTGACATGTCTATGCTGGAATAAACTACAAGGAGCAACCCTTCCCATTTTTAGGCCCAACAGGTTCTTTTTTTTGAGCCTTTTTAAAACAGTGTTTGTTCATCAGGATAAATACATCATCTCGCATCATACTTGCTCTCCTAGTAACTGCCTTATTAGCTAACAGTATGATTATGAGAGCAACACACCAAATGCCCCTCTGATCTTCCATGTCTGCCCAGGCATTTGGTGATGTTTAAGAGTTTATCCCCAGTGGTAATGGAAAGATAGCTTTTTGTATCGGGGGCACTGTAGAGTTTCTTTATTTTCTTTCCTCTGTCTGGTTCACGGGCCCCTGGGTCTTCCAAAGCTCAGAACATGTCTGTACTCAGATGCTTCAAAAGCACCAAACAGCAGAGCAAGAGCAGAAGGAGGAGGCAGATGCAGAGGAGGAAGAAGAAGGGATAAAGGAGAGACGAAAGGAAATGGGAGGAGGGTAAGGAATCCTCACAGGGATGAAGAGTACATGTACAAGCAGACCAGCCAGAGAGGCCCAACAGGGTCTGCAGACTTGTGATCTGAAGGCCGTTTCTGTGTCAGTCAGATCAAAGTCTGCAGATGAGCAGGAGAAATCCCTTTACCGTCTCTGAGTATGGAAACCCTTATTGGTCGCTAGGTAAAAGGAGGGGGTAATAACTGAGAGCTGCCATACAATGCTTTGGCTTGTGTTGGTTTTCATTGTTTTTATTTCACTTCAAGCTGAACAGAAATCCTCCCAAAGAGAGTGTTATTTACACAGCTTTTGGCTCTTTGTTTTGGACAATACCCAACAAAATGCTTGGAGCAGTCTACTGTGTTTAACAGCCATATTTATCAAATCTGATACATAAGTTAATATAATGACTACCAGTTTACTATTTTTGTATGGTTGGAATTAAATTAGCATGGGATGCTGCATTTATCCTCAGAATAATTGGGGAAAAATCAAGATGATCAAAGTTCTTATAAAATAAATACATCAATCACTGCACTGTTGCTACTGCTAAAACAAAATTGAGTATTTTACAGGGCAAATACAGTTCCTATGACTTTTTAAAATTATTTTAATTTTTAAAAATATTGGTAAAAGGCTTAAGATTATTAGCACGTCTTGCTGTTCTGCTACTCATAGAATACATAGAAAGCTAATGTTAGCTGGGTAATTAGCCAGCTTTTCCTCTGCTGGTAAACTGTTAATCAGTGCTGAACTATTTTGGTTGAATGGTGATTTCTGTAACTCATTTTTCTACTTGTTCCATCCATCCAGCTTGGTACTGCTGTGACTGCTTGCAACAGTATTCTGCAGGATGAACTTGTAAGACTGACTGCAGTGCTTAGGAAATGAAATGTGCCCATGTCAATCTGTGATGAATACATAACACAAAATCTGGGTTTTAATAAAGACTGGGTATAATTACAATTTTCTTTACAAAAGCAAATTTTTGCACAGGAATGTTTCATTATAAGGCTCTGAAGCTGATGGTAAAAGCTTGCTTGGAGAAGATGTGATTGACTGACTGATGATTTTTTATTTTATTTTTTTATCCATTTGCATGACATCTGCTGCCATAAAAGTGACATTTGAGATTTTGTGCACAAAGTACACTAGGTTACCTGTCACTACATTTATGAGAGGCAAAACCTGATCAAATTTGAGTCTGTGCACTCACTTTGTTCACAGTTGTTGCAAAAGATGACCCAAAATTTACTGTGTGAATTCAGACAACCTTTTAGATGATGAATTGCTGAGTTTTGACTGTTGGACATTTATACAATGTCATTCAGATTGAGCAGCTGAGATTTAAATATATCCCAAGTCTATTTGAAAGCATTTACTTTGTATTGAACATTGATCATTTTGAACAAAAGACAAATCAGTCAATCAATGAATCATACAAACATAGATTTGTATGGCAACTAAGGAAACTATCTGAGCTGTAACTGTTTAAAGTGGAAATATTCTGCTATCAGTGTGTTAAATAAAATGCATATAAAAAGAGTTTGCAGTCCTTAATTATTAAGACAATATCAGCCTTTGTATCATATCTTCATAAAAGTGGAAAATTAAATCATTATTTCAGATGAATGTGACCTAAAATTGAGCCTTGGGGTGCTGTGATTACACCCATAAATCAGTGATTTGAATAATATGTTGTTTCATCAGTTGGATCGACCCAGAGCCATTTTCAAACTGTACTTAAGAATATTAAGTTTGCATGCTGTAGGACTACCTTAAAGTATCGCCAAATATGATTTTATAGCAAGGACATAAAAAAATGTCCATAAAATATTTATTTACATGGAGGGTATTTGCCAGAATCAAGTTAGACATATAGGAGACGTATAGCGTCTTTACACTCTGAATCCAAGACAGTTTGTCATTCAAACTCACCTTTTCACGCTGGGAGCATGTAGTGAGTGTATCCTTCTACAGGCCCGGCTGTTTAAATTAATTATTAGTTTTATAGCGAACCCTGAGGCCTTGCACAGGCAGCTAATCCCTGTAGAGGGCTTATCCGACCCCACGTTACAGAAAATCAATGCTGTTCTTTGGTGTAGGCATGCCATCAGGGCACGGGGACACATGTCAGACAGGCCTCCTGATTTTTTTATGAGATGTGTTTTTTGAAGTGGTTGAGCCAGTGTTGGATGCTCGAGGTGGCCAGAATTGAAAAGAGTATCCGGAAGCGATAAAGGGCTTGCAAAGGGGTGCAAGTGTGTGTTTGCATTTTTTTTTTTTGGAATTATTTTAGCTGAAGATGGGCAAATTGATGGACATGAAAAATGCTGCCGTCACAAATTTGAGTTGCGTGCATTTATCATACAATTTTTTTAAGAACATATTTAATCTTTACAAGTTAAGAACAAATTCTTATTTACAACAACAATCTGGCAGGGAGAGGAGAAATTTATACCAACAATGAAAGTTGTATTAATAATTGTACTTAAAAGTAGTCCTTGTGATAACATACTTTGTTTATGTTAAGATGACCTTCCATCACTCTAAGTAAACATTGAATATCAATTTGTTTTATGGATGATTGTCTTGCATTGGTTGATTTTTTTATGGGATTTTGTTTGTCGTGAAATAGTCCGAACTATGTCATCCTCGCTATTTTTCTGCTGTGACGGCTGAGAACTGCCAGTTGAGTCTCTGTAAACATCAAGCTCCACAGCTTGCTTCATAATTTGATGAAAGGGAGGGATTGGAGTAGTCATTTTGAGAATGTCAATTTATGTCTTTTTAGTAATAAATCTTATCTTATGGCCCAAAATGAGAACATCCTATTTTGTCTTGGCAATGATACGGACAGTCTGTGATTTGAGATCAGTTTAATATCTTGTCAGATTTGATACATGGCAGAAATTGAAACCACCATTCATTTTCTTTCTCCCTGTCAGGGTTTAATACCATTCAGAAAAGATATGAATATTTCTCAATCCTTGGTCTCATTTCATATTCTCAACTGTCTGTCAGTAATTGGAGGATAGGGAGTGAGAGATGATCTGACCCAGTCTCCTACTTTTTTGCACCTCTCATTCTGCCTATTAGTTTAGGCTTACCAGCTTTCTCTCTCTGTCAACGAGACTGGCAGCTGAAGATAATGGCTTTCATAATGTGTGGAGCTTCATTCCAAGCTCCTCCATGTTTCTCTTTATAGGAAGACAAAAATGTCTAGCTCAGTCAATGTATTCATTTCTTCTGCTGGGATATTAATGGGATGGACCTTGCTGTTTTCAGCTTTTTATTACAGGCTTTGGATACCTGCACAAGAACACTTTTCTGTTTGCCTGCAGAGTTCACAAAGATCTTAATTTTCATTTATGCTAAGACAGCCAACTAGGAAGGTTAACATGACTGAATACCTCTAAGGTTTTCACTGAATTATACTCAGTGATTGCTAGAGAAATGAAATGTGGCGATATTGAAATGGCTGAGTAATTCTTGTTTGTTTTGCAATGTGCTATCAAGTTGCCATCAACATGTGACATCTGGTAAAATATGTCTTTTATGGGGCCGTGGTTTGAAGTTGAGCAAAATATTTGTAGTCAGAAAAAAAATATTTTGAAAAGTTGTTTGCAGTTCCAATTAATAACTACTCATTTAATTGGTTGAAGAAACCTCCATTCGTTTTTGTGGCTGCATTTTGTTGTTCCTCGCTGAAAACAGTGACAGAGTGACAAGCAACAAACATCTTGTAAGCACTGAGAAGACAATTGGCTAAGCGTTACATGGTAATGATGGTGAAGTTAGCATCCATATTTTAGGTCCTAATATTACAAAGATAAATAGATGCTTTGTTGTTTTTTTTTCTTGCTCGCAATTTGAATTACTTAAATTCAGGGCTTCTTATTGTTAAAAAAAACAAAAAAACCCACTCACTATTCAATTCGGTTTTGATTATTTGGGTCACACTTATTAGATTTTGATTCAATATTGAATTAAATACTTTGATATTAATTTAGCCATATGTAGTATACAAATAATTGACACTATTACCTAGTAATTTTCTGTATCACTTTTTTTTTTTTTTTTACATTTTTCCTGCTCAGATGAACTGCCTATACAGATGAATAGGTGTGAAAAATGACATAGATGATGTAAGTTTTGTACCGTTAAAATTACAGTTTTGAGCAGTAAAATATCTGAAAGTTAAACAATACCACAGTAAAACGTGCTCAATATTGAGAACAAAAATTAAAGCACAATAGTACTGTATTAAAATGTAAGAAACATACATGTACTTACAAGCATCAATAAACTAAAGAAGACGTCAGCGACTTTACATTGAAATGACATAACATGCTGCTCCGAAGCAGGCCGTTGCAAGGATGTGCAGCATCATAGCCACTATCTGCGTCACAGTCGCAGATCTGCAATGGGTGCCTGTTGGCAAAGAAGTGGTGCTAGGTGCTCATCTACCACAACAAGCTTGCTACCACCCACTGCCCTTTTTCAACTAACAGGTAGAAAGTGTAAGAAATACACATAATACGTTCAACTACAAAATGCCAAACGTTCCCATGGCTCTTGAAAGGGTTGCTCACCATGGCGCAAACCAGCTAGCCAGGTGATCGAATCTGAGTTTTCTTAATCAATATTGAATCGCAGGAAAAAAAAATAAATGTATTGCAATGCATTGATAAGTTGATATGGTTTCCCACACCTACTTAAATTGTCCAAACCTGAACTGGATAATTCTTTATTGATCAGATATTCTTTCAAAGTTGAAACATTTATGGACCTGTTATTCTTTATGTGAAATGCAAAGTTGTTTGGTATCTCTTTGCTTTTTGACATCAGAAACACAGTTCACAAAATTTAAGTCAAACCTGGGGTTCAATACTCAACAATAATTAGTTTCTTTAAACAACCTGATAGTACGAGATGAAGATTGTTTGAGACAAGTCTCAGATCTAGTATCCAAATCATACATTGAGCCTTCAGAGTGAGTTTTAGTCAAGACTGAATCTATAGTTTTGCAACATGAGAACAATTACAGTCTAAGTTGTAAAGTCCAGCCTTGCTCTTCATCTGTATGTGGGGTCCCCTATTTTAAATCATTTTTACAAGATGGATAAAATGGAGATTGGAACTATTTGTGTAAACCTGATGGGCATTATTTGCTGCTCATACCAAAACATATTAGCATTTTGTATACCAGTATATTGTTATTCAAGATGGAAGCATTTTTCTTAAATAATGTGACACAATACTGAAGAAATTTGTTTTAGTTAGTTTTTCAAATTGACTTGCATTAGTTATTCACAACATTCTAATTTAAAACATTTTTGTGATGACTATCGTAACTGTTGAATGTAGAAACAATATTGAGATTTTTTTTTGTCTGTATTAGCTACCCCAATTAAGCCTTACCCTTTGCTTAAAGTTAGTTATGTAAAGCCATCAGTCGTTATCTTGTCCTGTTTTCTGTGAACAATGCCCACAGCTTGAAATTATGGTACTTCAAAGATGACTTCTCTGATCACTGGCCAACACAAATCACAACGTAGATGAAAGTGAAAAAAGGTTTTTTGAAGAATTCATTTTTCCTTTTAACATGATGATCATTTGTTTAGCATGAATGTGATTAAAGGTTATTAGAAACAAAACATATTTTTTTCTGCCTTTAGGTTTCTTTGTCAGCTCGGGAGCTGCCCTAGCATTTAATGGTCCATTAGCAACCTTTTAACTTACAACATTTTTGAAATATATACATTTTCTTTCCTTGCAGATTCAGAGCCACAAAAATTACTTTAAATAGGAGTTCTGCTGGAGTTAATGTGTTGTGCTATCAGCTGTAGGTTGGGTGCATGCTATCTTATTGTAAAGGAGCTTGCCAAGAATGTCTGATTAAGAGTCTGAGGAGAGATTAATAGATGTTCCTTCTCCTTATTTGTTATCACTCTTTTAATGCATTAACCAGCTACAGCATGTAATAAATGGAGGGAAGTCTCTGCATTTCCGCAGTCTGACACTATCTATCTATTTGTCACCCCAGCTCGGTGTTGATCCGATGTCTCTTCTGACAGCACATCCAAAGTCAGTTTCTGAGTCCTGTGCAATTTCAGCAGCAGATGGAAAGGTGTTTAGGATCTGCATTTTAATCCTGGCCCTGTTTAATGTTTGCCCCCCTGACAATCTGGGCCAGACATCATTTTAATGGTATGTACAGTGATAAAGCCAATAAAATGTCAGAATGATTGATAATCTGAGCATTATAGCAATATGACTTTCCAGTTCTCCTCTGCGCTCCAATGATGGTTTCCAAATTGAATCTTTTATATGTGCTTGTGCATATGTATCCATGCACATTCACAGGGTATACATGTGCACACCTTTGCTAAGTTTTAGGTAAAGCGAAAAAAAAAAAAAATCTTGTTAGTTTCCTGTGAATCAGTTATAAGTGTTCATGCACTACATTATTTCCAAAATAATAAGGCACATCTGCTAAACAGATTATGTGAGAATTTTTTGGCCTGTTTACCGTATTTATCTGGAAAATATGGTTCGAAGTGGGAGCAGTTACAAGGATGATTACCATATTTCCTCCGTTAAATAAATGATATGAAATCTTACTTTCCTCTGAGTGTCAGAAGTGTTGAATGGATGAACCAGTTGTAGGAGTGTGTTATATCAAAGCTGGCCCATTTCTTCTGGGAGTGGAGGTAAAAGACAGGATGCTGCTCTAATCTCTTGACTTATGAACTTACCCAGATCTTGGCCCTGGCTAAGATCCAGAGTCAGTCTGAATCTGGACACGGACTGTCCAAACCATTGTACAGATGCATTTTGTTTTTAAGCCCTTCCATTCTGTTAGACTCTTACAAGTTACATCTGTTTGTAGTTGTCCAGGTAAAGCTATCTTTTTAACTTGTTAAGATGTGAGTTTTCTTATTCTGGTATTTATGCTTTCTAATTGAAATCTTAAAAAAACCAAACAAACAGAAAAACAAAGCTTAAATGATTGATTGCTTCCTCAGTCTTTTATTTTCTTTCAGCTTGACAACATATGTGGGCCTGTATAGTGCAGTCAGCATCTCTTTGGACCTTACAAACAAACTCAGAGCCTTACTGCCTCTGACTGGTAGTCAAAGAAGAGTCTTTGTTTTATGTAAATGGTGATTGATGACAAGTCTGGCACAACTTGCAGTTTTTGACAAAACGTATTGATGGCTGCTCTCAGTAAAGTGTTAGTCCAGGTGACAGAGCAATCCATTTTAAGATGAATGTGAGACCGGTCGAGGCAGAGAGACTGGAACAGAAAAGTCATCAGCTCTTTCAGATACAGGTTCTGTTTGTTGCTCCTTTCACGTCACAGCATTGTAGTCATGTCTGCCAATGGAAAATGTTGAACATAAAACGTGATTGGCATTTGTTGACATATTGCTCCAATGTGTTTTATCACTGACTGGGTTTTGTTTCCATTCTTTCTCATATTTGGAGCAGAATGTTTCATTTTACATAGCTTGTCCTCATTTAGCACATACTTTCCGTGGAAGTGCAAAGACAAATCAGTAACTGGTGTCTGGCTGCAGTAAATTAAATGCACAACAACTGACAGAAATTACTAAAATGTTTTATTTGCAACAAATTAATCTAGAGGCATATTACATTAACTCAAAAAAAAAAACGGTCACGGAGCAGTTGCCATGTTTAAAATGTTAGTATGATCACATTTACTGTAGTTGGTTTTCAAGGCAAATGAACCATGAACTTTTGTTCAGTCACAACACAAATTTTATTGGTTTCAGTCAATAAAAAAAAACATAGCATTAGCAAAAAAATGTTCTGGTCAATTCACATTTTTACCCTTTCACATGTTTGGAGTTTTTGTCAATACAACCGTGAAACAAAATGGTTTTGCAAATGTTTCTAATTTAGTTATTCCATTTTTTTGTATTTATTTCAATTTTATTTCTTACTGAAAAGTCAGTAAGATAAATGGTGTCTTTGTAAAGAAAAAAATATAGCTAAGAATAGATTTAATGCAACGCTGAAGACATTTTCTGAGTGTGTTGGTAAAAGTCACAAAAAAAAAACCATCTAAGTGAAATGAAGAATACTATAACAGCTATGCTGATTTTCATAACAGCAACTTTTTTTATTTAGCAAAATAGGTGATTCTTGAAGAAACCTGGGTTTGTATTAATGCTTTTTGTCTATTTGATTTTGAACCATAAACATGATGGTGCCTGTGTCTCCCACGTTTGTTTGAGGAAAAGCGAGGAGTATCCTGAACAGATCCAGGATGCTCCCCGCACTTTTATACTTTTTCCTTTTTTCAAAACATCAACAAAGGTTTGCTCTTAATCTTTGTTTGTTTTATTAAACCTTTTGGGCTCACGTTGACCATCATGTCTAATTCCAGATGTGAAACTGTTTAAAATTAGCATCTGTTAATGCCATCTTACACCTAAGATGCCTGAATAACATGTCTTCATTAAAAATATTTTTCAGTTCAGTTAGAGCTAAAAACCTAACCTTTTTTTTTTTTTTAGCTAAAGTTAAATAAAACCCTAATAAGTAAACCATGTTTATTTTTGTTTTTCTTTAGATTTTTCTGCTTTTACTGTAGCACTGCAAATATTTATTTGGAAAAAAAAAAGTCTGTCTCGTGAGAGATTTTGCAGCCTCTCGGTTTGTTTGAATAAGATGGTTGTTCCATGATCTTGTGATGATAGATTTCAATTCGCTCTTGCTTTCCAGGGTTTTATGCTACAGTATTGTAGTTTTACTAATGAAAAACACCATCAAACAGGATTTTAGATTTGGATGTAAAAAAGTATTGGATGCTTTATGGCCGAGGCAGTAACAAAGCGGCAGATAATCTACCTTTAAAAAAAAAAAAGTCTGCATGAGGCAAAAAAAAAAAAAAAAAAAAGTACTCTTAAAAACTGACCTGGTGCTGACATGTGTCTGACAAAACCAGATTTAACAGATGCTTCAAGGGGACCTTAACCCATGAAATCACGCTGTCCTGCATCCAGAGCCCCACCCTCTAACTGCTGTATAAATAGATTCTCGTGACAGGGTAATTCATCTCTGGCCATGAAAACATCAGCTTTAAAAGACAGCTCACTGAGACCCCGTGCTTGTTAGGGGCCAGATCAGCAGCCCAGATGCCTGGGATGTAAACTCATGAAGAGAAGATTAATTTATCTGTCATCCCTGACTTTGACAGTTGTTGTAAATTTGACTCCAGCCTCTGCACATGGAAGGAGTAGGAGGAGGAGACAACGGGGTAGAAATGAGAGAGTAAAGATATGGAGAGGAGCATGAAGAGAGGGGGAAAGCGAGAGAGGCGATGTCATTAATGAGGGTGGGGTAAGGTAGGGGTGAGTGTGTGTCAGAAATTTTAAACACACAGCACTGACAAGAGAACTTACTCACTTCGTTCTAGTGCACACCTGGACTACATCTACAGCAGCACCTCTCCAGATGATGTGTTTGGAAACCGATTGTTGGAAGTTTGGCAGTAATTCTGCCCAATGTGCAACACTCTTTCCTCCTTCCAGTCTCCCCCTGCTCCTCTTTTTAAGATGGAGGCCACATAAGGCACACTGCAAAATGAGGACTGGTGGTGTCAGGGAAGCCATTTGGGGTCTGATTGATAGTAGCAGGCGAGTAACATGGCGGCCATGTTCTCTGATCTCCCAATGTGCAAGCCAAGCTTGGCACTCTCTGGGAAAGGGGAGAAGCTTTTTCCCCACCTCTTTTTTTTTTTAAATTAAATACCAACAATGACAGACATAATATAGTTCTGTGCATGTCTATACAGTGTTTCAGGAAGATTTAATTTGTGGCTCTAATAGTAATAGTTATAGGTGTTTTTATAATCATAATTATTATTACAACAAGACATCAAAGTAACATAAAAATACAAATGTCTTGACTAATTTAGAAATTCTTTCATACCAGATCCAATTTCCGACTATAATCAATTTTTCTGCATTTTTTTTTCATTAAAAAGAAATGAAAAATTACAAACTACTTTCAAAAACTTGCTTTTATTTCAGTTGTTCTTTCTTGGAGTTGACCTGAATTCAACATACACATAAATACAAGCTATGAACCATTCTTGCATAACAAGATGGTAGGCTCTCTCTGGGCTGGCATCTCTCTGAACTATGGAAAACCAGGGAGTGCATTGGTGAAAGAAAAATCTAGATTTTCCATAAATTAAGTCTACATAAACAGCAAATTTGATTAATTGATAAAATTGATTTATTGCCTAGATGAGACTCTTGGCATAGGTGCTGCTGCCACATGGATTGGCCAGAGTTTTTCAGAAACAATCTAATGGAAATATTATCTCCAACCATCTTTTGGGTTTACACAGAATAGTGTTTAATGGAAAAATATGTAGCCAAGACAACTGTATTGATAATTACCTTGTTGAAATCAGAGAAAAGAGGAGAAAGGATATAATAGTTTGAGTTGTGTGATAGAAAGGCATCACTAGCTCATGTTACCACTCCTTGCAGTCAAAATTTGCGTAACCACATCTCTGAATGCACATGGTAAACGCAAAAACCATTGGGCTGCAGCAGCAGCAGACCACTTTGCTGATAATAAAAAAACTTAAAACTAATTTTAGCTGAAACATTCAGATGGTAGGGTCAGAATTGGACATAAATGATTTGCATGGATGAATTCTATCTAACAGTTCTTGGTAGTGATTGTAGTGTAATGTGCGGCACATGGTTTCTTGGCTAAATCTGGGCAGACTCGCACTGTCAAAATAGAAATCTTTTCTGAGCTTTTTAATAGACTTCATAAGAATTCAATTTTTTCTTCTATTTTGCTCTCATGCTCTGACTGGAGGTCTGTCCTATCTACCACTGAATTAAATGTATCTTTAATTTAATTCAGCATTCATGGCCTTCTTAGGAGCATGACATTTTGGGGGGATTTCTTGCCATGTCAAGTTTATACACAGAGCACAAAGGCAAATCCATTAATTTGATAACATATTTTAAACACACCTTATACATCTCATGGCACCAAGGAGGAGTGACAAATATGCCTCACAATATCCTGAGCTTTGTTGTGGATTAGCATGCTAATAGGCTTTTGACTTGATTTGACAGACCTTGCTTCCCCCTGGAGAGGGCCAGCCTCAAGCCATGGAGAGAGTACTGTAAAGGGGGTAGGCAGGGAAAGGAGAGGGAGAGGTTTCCTTTTTCTTTCTTTTTTTTTTAAAGATTGGTTTAAGGAGGAGTGTGTTTCTGGGTAGAAGAGGATATGCGAGTTGATGCGAGTTTTAAAGAGTGTGAAAGATATTACCAATTAGCATGTGGAAGAAGAAAGGTTCTGACAGGAGAGGTAACCCAGTCATGATAAATATGGTGACTTAACAGGCTCCCCTCCTGCCCCTTTTGTCTGTGACTCCTCACAGCTGTGGACTTAAGAACTTTTTTCACCTAAAAGGAAATCAAAAGATAATCCAGAGTTTGATGTTTGGAGAAACTCTGGAGTTAGAGGAGAAAAGAGGTCACTGGTGTATAGGGCAATGGGTTTAAGCTGTAAACCCTTCACAAAAGGTTCTGACAGAGTGAGTTCCTCTCCAATCCCTCTAAGTGTATTTTGAGAGTTCTGAGCACCTTCTCAGTGCATGACTAAACCTACCAAAGAATAGGGAGATAAAAGAAATTGAAGGGGGTTAAGAAGAAGTTTATTTTCCCTATGGAAACAAATATCTGGTATCAATCAAGGAGGTGAAATTGAATCCTCTCACCTGTTCCATGTTTGTTTATCAAAATTCCTCTGAATAATTTCAATAGCTACTTACTTTTGATTGACAATCCTTTCATAGTTTTGTCGACACCAATTGTTGGTGTTGTCAGGGGGGTTTGGCAACTTATTCCAAACAGATTATAAAACTGACTAAAGATTTGTTTGGATTTGTTAGAAGAAAGACCTGAGTCAGCTTTTTAACTGCTGAGTGTTAATACCTAAAGTTGCTGGAGACTTTGTTCTGGTGAAGTGAGCCAATATAAGTCACCATATTTAAGTGAATGAAGAGAATTTCATCATTTGGGTTGAGAAAAATAACAGGACATCTGAGTTAATTTAAGGCCAGGTTGGACACATTTATATTTCCATTGTCCTATTATATCATTCATTAAAACATAATGATTACTTATCTTAACTTTTTTTTTTCAGTTGACTTTAGACATGCATTTATTTTATATGCTTGTCAATTTCATAAACTAATAGTAAACGTAAAAAAGACTGGTCAGATTTTTGGGATCTTGCCAACTTATGGCCTGTTCCTACCAATTTCTCTTTAGAAACTACTATATAAGCAGAAAAAAGAACAGCATTGGAAATGTTTATCTAGCTTTTGTATCTTAAGTGACACCATAATGCTCTGAAAGAATGCATTTGCTATAGAAAATGATTTTATTTTTATTTTTGAACAAGTATAACTGATTATGGAGTTCACATTTTGTCTTTAACTTCTTATTATTTTATATAATGGCTGGCATTACAAAATCGTCAATTTGTCTGTGCATTTACCATACCTAAGATAAAGTAGACCCTTACTTAAACATCCAAAAGATTTTCAAATTATTAGCAACTTTCTCAGCTGGTCATACAAACGTCTACTACTTTTCTTGTAAACGACATCATGGAGAAGCATTGTTGTGATGATGTGTCGAAAGGGTAGGAACTTCAAACACAGACAGAGGCCTGTCCTGAAAAAAATGTATTTTTACCGCAACCTGTAAGTGTTCAGTATGGTGCGTTCGCTGACCAGAAAAGAAGCAGGCGTTTAGTGTCTTTCAACCAGTCACTGGTCATGGCTGCCAAAGTTTAAAATTGTATGATTCTTGTCATGGACCTCTTCTGGGTGGAACTATTTTATTTTATTTTTGTAGCAAGAATTAATGCTCTTAATGAATATTTTTGTTTTTGGATAATTGATTGGTTTCTATGGTAATTTGGGTGTCTTCCTGGAAGCTGACCTTGAGGAGTTTTACATTTTACTTACCCTTTGAACTGAAGTTCTTCCATATTGCAGTAAATGTGTGCACTCACACACTGAAATGTGGTATATTTTACTCAGTGAATCCTACTGTTCAAATGACATCTTCCCCCTTCAACTGACAGTTTCACGCAACTTGCAACCAAGGTAATGCTTTAGTGCACATTTGCTTACCATAAGAATGTAATTTTCGGTGATAAGGTCCTGAAACTTGGCAGGGGCTGCTGGAAAAAAATCTGTCATTTGGTGCCAAATTCCCTATCCTCGATGAACCAGGGGCTGCCCTGGGGGACAGCTCAGGGCTGAGTGGGCCAAAGTAATGTCGTGCTGTGGAAAAATGATTAATCTATCCTCATCTGTCTTTTTGTCCACAAGGAAGGAAGGAAGGATGTGCGGCAAAATGCAGTTGTATAAATGACACAAAGGAGCATATGTAAATGTCTTTTAAGGCATCAGCATTTTGCTTAAAAATATAAAGCTTCTAAATTGGGGGGTCATTTAAATGGAGACGAGAGAGATAAATATTTAAGTTAGCAAAATTATCTAAAAAAAACCCCCACAATCTGTGCACTGTTGTGTTTGGTCAGAGTGCCTATTTACATTCAGCTAGACTCTTGGGATCTATTTACCCTTTTAAGGGTGGTATACAGTGAACATAAAGTATCCAGGGTGAATATCAGAGCTGAGAGCCTCACCATAAATACACAGGTCAGAGCTGTCAGCAAGAACATTTCTCTTTGCAGTCTGCCTTCTTGTTTTAGTTTTAATCCACTCATCATGTGGGAAGTGAGAATCGTATAGAGGCAGATATGCCATGGTGTAGTACTAACAGATTGGGAAGTGGAAAAAAAAAAGCAAGAGAAAAAACACACTCTGAAGAGTGTGTGAATCTATAATAGCACCACTTAATGACACAAACTATCTTCTCTTGCTGACGGAGAGAGGCTAAGCTTCCTCTGAGTCTCTGAGGGCCCACTGTTACAAAACAGAAGACAGTAGGACTCTGACAGCTCCAAGTGTCTAGGGCCAGGGAAATAATTGATAGCAGGCTGCCTGCATCCAAGGTCCTTTAGCAGTAATTGCAAGCAGAATCTGACTCTCTGATCTCACCAGTGGTATTGGCTATGCCAGAACAGCCTGGCTTTGACAGATTGCCTTCCTGCGGTAATAACTTAGGCATGTTCCCTGTTTTCTCACACAAGGCCATACAGCACTGTCTGTGCCGCAGAACGAGCCCAGAATAATCAGCGATTATTTAAGATGTGTACTCTTCGTTTAGCTCTCTGCAGATTTTTTCTTTTTGACAGAACACTTTTCGAGTAATGGTTTTGCTTGTAGCCAACTGCTTTTCATGTTGTTTTCATTGTAATAGTTTGAAATCGATAATGAAAAAACTGGTGCATGTGTTGCAAACATTAAGCAAACATTGGCTTAACGTTTGCGGGGCAAAATCCATGACGGGAAGCTCATGAACGCTATGCTTGTTATGAAATCAGAGTTTTTCAACCTCTAAAAGAACATAACAAACATCGCAAACTCCTTTCAAATTTTTTTGTCTGATAATTAATCTCCAGGCCCCGTCTTTAGCTATAGTCCGACCCTTGATTGACAGCCTGAAGGCTTTATGGCCTTTTGAGGGATGGTCCTCCTTCCCGCTTTCCTCCCCTCATCTGTGTCTCCTCTCCCTCTTCTTTTTTCACTCAGTGGCACTCTTCCATGCTCACTGTCTGCACTGTAAAGCACTCGGGGATTTATTGTCAGCTGGAGTTTCCTTGATGGGGTGTAATAATACTGTGCCTTTCTCACCCGCTAAGGTGGTAGAATCCCCTCCCACTGCTGATGAGAGGACCCCTGTGGGCTGCCCTGTGTGCGCCTGTGTTCTGTGGCAGACTTATAAGCCTGCCAGCTCCACCCCATGGCTGTCCAAACAAGGTTTCTCAACAGGCACCCACATCAAAAAGAGCAGGGCACGGGAGCTGCAGCAAAGTGAAACGGCAGGATGCTGCCTTTAGTTATTTGTTTGGCTTTTTGCAAACAGAGGGAAGACGTTAAAACCTTGTGAGCTATTTTGTGTGTGGGTTTTTTGGCATAAAAATTTTTAGCTGTTTCCACTGCTTTGACTTTTGAGCTGTTTTTTTTTTTTTCTTCATACCTGCCAACAATGATTCTAAAAAGGAGCGATGAGATTAAACACCAAGTTGGTTTTTGAATTAAAATCATTAGAAAGGTTAAATGAACACAATCTCCCTCTGTAGGAAGAACGATATTCTGTCATTCTTCAAGATGGTTTGTGTTTAAAAATAAAATCATAATTTTAAAATAAAGGCTTAAACCAACACAAAAAGACTTGTAAATGAGTCTGGAAATGACATGCGAGGCATATAATAGAAAAAGCTCATAAGCCTCTAAATGCCTGAAAGCAAACTCACTGCAGTGGGTGGGGTGCAAAGGTGGCTACTGGATAGTATAAATAGAAATCCCTTAAAAAAATACAACAATTATTAACTTATTCTTTGAATGTTCCTTAAAGAGTTGAGGTTGTAAGGGGATGGTTTGACAGGTCAGAGTGGGATAAACTGGTCTTTCTTTCATCTGCTCTCTGTGAGAGCCTGTTATCAAGATTGATGGCTGTGTCCTACTGCTTTGAAATGTCTAAACATAGACGTTTTAGAGGTGGACGCAATGTGAAAATGTAAATAAACTTTATTGGAACTCAGGGTCAGGCTGAGGTTGGATTTATGGTTTTGGCATTCACCCTCAGGCCCATCCGTCATTCCTTTGCCCTACCAGGCCCCCTCAGTCCCAGCTCCTCCCTTATGAGCCAAGTTTCTCCCCCATCCCACACCCACAGATCACAAGACCCTCAGCTGAACTACAGCCGACCTGCTGCATTCAAGGCCAGCTGGGCTTCAGAGGCCATAAGAGCCATTCTGTTCCTTTTATGAATCTTTAACTGTTGGAAAGGCTTATTCATCACCCTTTATTTACATTCCTGTCATATGTTTTTCATCAGTCTTTTAATATTTACTTTGCTTGTTTCTAAACCCACTTTAACTATTATAATTAGACATTTCAAAGTTGGCTGTCTTTCTGCAAGCTGACTCATACAAGCTTGTGTTCACTAAATTTAGTACACAACCTTAACACAGCATTGATCCCAAATGATCAAGACATAACAGGACTTTTGTCATCAAGTTACTAAAAACATCTGGGTTTTCTTTAGATTGTGTTTATGTTTTACATACCGTTGCTCTTGAGGTAAATTCTATTTATTTGATTTCTGTATAACACTAACTGGGAGCTAAAAGGAAATCCCAAAGTTAAACCATGACCAAGAGCTTTTGCCAGTTTCTTTGATAATGCATTTTTGTTTAATGAAATGATTCTAAATGTTTCTGCAGTGTCCATGTTCATAAAATGCTGCAATATCTTCTCACTTCATCTTTCTCTCAGTTTTTTTTTTCTTTTCCAGTGTTGATACTTTGTGATGATTTTCTTTTAGCCATCATTCATTACATTTCCCTATTTAATGTGTGAAAGCCAATTTAAAATTGGTGGAGAAACTTTTTTTAATTATATGGTTGTAGATTTAAAAATAAAAATGCATCTATGACATCATTACTAAATCAAGAATGAGATGGTAATTGTTTACTCAATATAAACCCTGGTGAAATAATTAAAAGTAGTAAAAGCTACATTTTCTGTTGGTTTATCCAGGGAACTCTGCTCTTATGTGCAAAGTTTCTTTGGTAATGCAATTTTTAATTGGACATATGTTAGATGTACATATAGGTGTAACATTGAAAACTAACCCAGGAATAACCTTAGTTATGGACGTGAGAGTGTGAACAAGTTTGCGCATTTAAGAGGACACCTGGCCTAAATGGCTGAGGGTATCTAGGAAGTGCTTTGATCTCTCCTGACAGTTTGACTGCCTTGAAGGGAGTGGCACTCATAATCCTTCTGTTTAACCTGTGCTTTTCGGCCCAGCTGGGGTCCTGTCCAGGGATAAAGCAGTGGGCTAGGTCTTAATCGAACAGCAGGGTTACTGGCTATATCTTGCAAAAGGGTCTTTGAGGACTAGAGCGCAGAAGGGCACTTTTAGGACAAGGATGAATACACCCAAATGGAGGATTAGGGTGTTTTGCCTCATTATAAATAGGAGAGGTTTAGGTGGGCAATTCCATAAAAGTGAAAGAGTTCTTACAGCTCCTCTGAGTGATTGTCATGATCCAGGTTGGCAACAAAAATGACACACTACCCATTGCTGTTCAATTGATTTATTCTCTGGAATCATGACTATCTTCTTAGCAGGGGATATCCCATCATTATGATATTCTTGAGTTAAAATCCCACAGGTTTACTGAATGATTGTATTAAAAATAAATATTTAAATTGCATAATTGCTTTTATTTGAAATGGGAAAGCAATAATGGTTCTACACTGAATATTAAGTAACAAATGATTTTAAAAGGTTGGTGTAGAGATTCTGGTAGAATGTGTTTATTGTATATTTAGTTGAATTATATATAATTTCAGCAGTAGTTTTTAAAAGCTTATTGCACGTAATTTGCTTTTCTACACTTTAGAGTTCCATAAGAATAAAAAAAATGGTTAATTTGTCTGCTCCAGTAGCCACCCTGCCATTAGACATTCTGCTTACAGTTTCTCAACTCTACTTTCAGGATAGTGTTGCCTAAAAAGAGCAATTGATGGCTCCTATGTACTGTCGTTTTTTTATATGTTTTTGTATCCAAAATTAAGTGGATGACTGGCAAAGTAACAAGATATATAGTGTATCGACACAGCCCAGAGGCGCACGATGGGGCTCTTTGTGTTTATTTCAAATAGAAGCTTTTTTTCCCCCCAGAAGAGCTGTATTATTTTTTTAATGTATGAAAAGTAAAAATGTAGTTGTCTCTATTCTTAGAGCCTGATGAATAAAGATGATATGTTTTGATTTTAAACATTTTAAAACCTTTGCTTACCTAGATACCAGTAACTGCCACATGTCTATGGTTAGTACTGGGGTAATGGTACATACCTGATATATGCAGAGTATGCAAACAGTGACAATTCTATGCGGATGGTAATCATCATTGTCCCCTTGCAACCAGCGGAAAACATGTACATTAGCTTTTATGGATCAGTTACTGCTTCCCGTTTTAGCCATGATGGCATGGAAACTTCAGAATAGAAGATTTGTGAGCGGCTGTGTTGCTCCTTAAAAGAGAAATAACCACAATTGCAGAGGAATGCCTGTGTGTAGTCTCTGATCCCTGTGTTTTGTCTGACTGTTCTGTTTACAGAAAGCAAGGAAGTGTGGAGCGATAGATCAACATGTCACATGTAAAATTAACTTAAGAATATATTTTATAGTGAAGCAGGTAAAAGATTTTAGCACAATTATTTTTGTCAGCTGCTGTTATATGTTGCGGTAAAACTGTTTTGATAACTTCAAAAATGAGACGGACAACTCATTTAGAATTATAAACCATTTTCTCTGTTTGTCACTGCTATTGATTTTTCTCCTGCCCCCGTCTCTCATAGTTTATATCTGGCTCTGAGATATACTCCTGAAGAGGATTTATTGCAGCTATAGGCTTTGCCCGGCAGGTCTGCCATTACCAAGTGAAGAAAAGCAGGGGTGGGAGGTGGATTGGGAGGATGCAGCAGCAGCGTAGTATTGGATAGTGTTTAACTACCATAAAAAGAGCCAGCTCATTTACCCAGTGAGAGCTTTTGAAAAACAGACTGGTGTGATAATTCTATGTGTAGCAGGTGGCCTTCTTTAATGTTGGTTTAAAACAAAATTGCCCTTTTTCACTTTCATTGAGCTTTTTATTGTCTTTAAATGAGAGAACTGACCACCTGATGACAAAAGAAATGGATTTTGTCCAATTTTTACACAAAGTGGACCTTGGAGAGGACAATGCTATACTGGCTTTTAAAAAATGGGGAGTATTTTCTTTACTTTCTGCTGTGTCTTCTTCCTTTCTCCTTCTCAGACTGTTCTGTCAATGGTGAGGAAGAAGAGGAGGAAGCAGGTCTTTCTTCTTCTTCCCCCACCACTTCCGAAATACCTGCTGGGTCCAAACTCTTTTATGCTCTTGTTGTGACAGGTAGATTTATAAGGCTTGAAATTTGTACAAATCAGTTGTCATTCAGAAGCAGCTGTCAATGTGTCAAGCTGTCAGGGCCTGCTGTGAGGGAGATGCCTTAGGGGGCTGAGCGAGGGGGCAACCGCCCAGAAAAGAAAATGAGTTCAAACAGACCTGAGAAGCTCCTCTATTCCACGGGCCTCTCTCCCCCTGTGGAGACACCATCGATTTCTCTTGATGTTGAGCAACAGCGTGCCCAAAAAAATGACATGGCACACTGCACTCAACCCAGTCAGACTGGAGCATGCCATCGTGCGCTGCGCCATTCCCGTCTGTCTGCAGACACCTTTGATTTTCAGCTAAATGGCTGGAAATCTGTAATCTGTCTGATAAGACAGAACACTAGGGTTGTATTAAAAAAATTCTTGGCAATGGTTGTCATATTTTTATGTCTTAACCTTAGTAGCTGAGATGGAACTTGTTCACATATGAGTGACGGGTGTGTTTAAGCATTATAGATGGATGTCACTGCCTTTGTTTGTTGTCTCTGACCACATGTTTTAGTGGATTAGCCTGGTGTAAATTGCCTACTTGTTGGGTTTGTGATGAGCCTAGAGGTCACATTGTTAAATGACAACATGTTACATAATTCTTCTGATTAATTTAGTTTTTCTATATTGCAAAATTAAAACATTTGTCATCTCATGGCACTTTACAAGATAACATGTCTATTTACATCCAGCTACATAGATTCCAAGACAATTAAATTTTTTATTTATTTCTTATGATTCAGTATTATAGTTCTGAATCAAGTTAGGCAAACTGTGTGTGATCCTGACAATTGTGCAGAACAGTTCAGGGTTTCCCTCAGTGTATTGTAAGCCGGGCGGGTCCCCAGGTTTTACTTGCGCTCTGCCAGCCTAAGCTTTGCTTGTTTTTATATATATAAAAAAATGCAAATAAAATATAGGGCTCTAAAATAGTTTCTTCAATACAACAGTAACCCCAGACTGTGTGCATCTTTGTTCCACTGAACATTTCACTGGCAGAGCAGAATCATTCCAGAAAGAAGGGTTGATGCATTGAACTGCTGGTGCTTCTCGGCATTGGCCACCTAGTGCACTGTTGCGGCTGCATCTCTGAAATTTACCCAGCCATGGTGCGCATCCCACCTCTCACTCAAACTGGAAGGTGTTCTTGGAGAAGGTCGTATCTGGATTTCTATTAACCCACTGTGAGCACTCATTGGTGAATACCTACATCACCAAGGTAGGCATCAAAAAAGCCATAGCTCTTGCTCTGCTTGTGCAAGCTCAACGTGAACCACCAGTGTAACCTAATGTCACACTTTTATAGGTGTGTGTGAGTGGAGCATGCAGTGATAGTTATATATTTGTGAATAAACAATTAAAGTGTGGTGTGTGTGTTTACAGCTCACAAATGTTGGCCCAGCGTGTGGCTCTGTCTGGGCTGATACTTTGCAAAAGAACATAGGGGATGCAATAATTTTTTTTTAAAGTTTGTAAAAACAAGACAACACCTACTAATGGAGTAGGAAGATGTTGGATAACACAAACATTCCCTTATTTCACTTTTTTAGGTGTTCACATTTATGTGTTATTTTGTCAATCTCAAGGTGTAGCTAAAGGCAAACAGTCACACTGATAACACATTATTAGCACACTGTCTCTCATCTATGGTGTCTAATCATAAAATATATTTTAATTATGATACTACTTGTACAAAACATAGATTATACATCTGTTGCTTTTTGAGATTTTTTTGTATACGTTTGAACAAGTTGTGTATTATTTATCTTAGTTTAAGGTGAAATCCACCCAGAAGTCTTTTTTTTTTTTTTTTGCCTTTTACAGTGAACATGCTTTTCTTTTTTCTTCTATATTAAGTAGACACTGTTGTGGTGTGCGTTCTTCGTTGTTTTGAGTTAATGATGCTGTCACAGTTGTTGTCAACATTTTACAGTTGTGAAACACAACGTGATGTTGTTATTCGGGGTTCTTTCCACCTCACCCCTCCTGTTTAATGACAACAGCGGTGTGGAAATAAAAACAAAAAACAAAAACACAGAACAAACTGTTTATACACAGGTGTGTCAGCCAAGTTTGTTTTCACACCCTTCATTTTGTGTGTTGTGTCCATTTCAGCCAAGATCGAGATCTTGAAACGTACTATATCGTTTTTGCATCCACACAAAGGTTGTGAAAGAACATAAAGCATGTGAGTGAGTTTGGTGTCAAAGCTTGTTAATTTTATCCCTCAAAATCTTCATTTCTCTTCATAGCTTACACTGCTCCAGCCCTGTGATCCTGGCTTTGCTCCAAACGTCCACCTGAACATGTGTGAACACAGACACAGACATATACATGCATCAGAGCTGCATGACTACACTGTAATTAGCTTGATGGCGTTTTGGGGGATCCTTCTAACAGATTTATCAGTGCCACCTGGCATTGTGAGGCCCCTGAAAGAAAGGGTTTTGTGGGACAGTGTTAGGAAGGTGACACTTGCTCAGCAGCCTTGGCAAGAGGGGGGAAATATTAATCAAAGTTTTCCATGTAGCTATTAACAGCTGCCGGTGATGGCCTCTGTGTGACTCTGTGTGTGTTGATTGTGTGGCAGTGAGCAGGAAGTTGGTCCACAGAGAGGGGAGTGTGATGTGTCTGAGTTTGTCTTGTAAAAATGCAGCTGTCCAGGACATGACAGCTACAGCGTTAGAGGAGCCATTACTGTGTGTAGAACATTTCCTGGGAAATGGCTTGAAAAATGACAATGCAGCATGTGCAATATTAATTGCCACACAGTCACCATAAATAAGTCAAATAGCTTTAAGAGAGGAACAAAGTAGAACATTGCTGGTTATCCATTCATCATAAAACAGGAGAACACGTTGCAGATCATGCATCAGTTCTTTTTATTATTATTCTTTTTCTCAGTAATTGTATTTGTAGATAACATTTTATGTTTGTACTGCCATTATGTTTAATTCTCCTTGCTGCAGGTTATTGTTTTTACTGTGAAAACGGCTTCCTCTTCAAGGATACAAGTCACATGGCGACATTCATTAATGAATTAGAACCTTTTGTCCTCTGTGAACTTTGTGACTCCTACTTTTTAGATGTTGGATTTTTGTACTTCAAAGGAGCAGCTTTGGTTTGCAAATGAAATCTTGAATGTGCACTGGACTCCCATTTAGTTGCAAATTAACAGTCCATTGTTGGGAAGCTGTTGGCACTTGTTTGGCAAACCGTTTTCATGTAATGAATAGCTTACACATGTCATTGGTTTACAAGGCTAGCAGAGTGAAAAGAAAACAGCATGCTTGCAGTCACACCCTTTCTATTGAATAACACTCATTTTTATTTGTCTGGTTTCATTGGAATGGTGATGTAACAATGTTTTATGTCTCTAAATAGCTTGTTAAACAAAATTTGGAACAAGTTAAATTTGGTTCAAGCTCTTTTTTATCACCATGTGTTACAGCTCTATGCTTACAACAAGATTTTTATGACCTTGAGAGATTATGCTGCGATTAAAAAATACTACAGTATATATGAAATTAGTGGGAAGACGTACATCTCACAGTTGGATCATCTCTGCCTACACAAAACCCAATGCTCCCTCTTGCACCAACCAAGAGACACTGACGCCTACAGACAGTAACAAAAGCAGCAAACAAATAATGTGTTTTGTCAGCATCAATTCTCGGTCCATTTGTACAACCCTATCAATAATCTGTCCCGTTTAAGGTGTTCCTAAAATTAGTCGGCTCATCTTTAGACTGAGATGCACCGATTCAATACTGCAAAAATATCTAGATTGTTATTGTGACATGTCCCTGATCCATATGGGTAGATCTATTCAGTCCAATTCTACACTTTGTGCAATGAGAAATGTAATTTATAATGGCGCAATGCCATGACAAAATAAAAGCTCCTCACCATCAAAATTATTATTTTTATTTTATTTTGTTAAAACGATGTAAAACATATAAGACATACATATATGTAATATGTATTTGCACGCCCGCACTAACCAGAGTTTGAAATGCATTTAAATATTATGACATGTGAAAATGTACTTTATTTTGAAAAACCAACCCTGCAAATGGGTTTCCCAAGCAGATTGCCCGCCTTCTGAACCAGGGAATGTCAGTTTGTCCGTTACGCAGACCAAGAAGATCTGATATTCCAAACAATATAGACTTGAGTTAATAAAAAAAACAAAAAACTGGTATAACTTTATATATTTATGAAGCCTATTTATCAAAACTATTAAAAATAGTTGCACAGAAAACATTGTTGCAAATGCTAAAATTTGTGTTTGTATTATTTTACCGACCGTAGAAACCATTGCATTTGTTTGAAGAAAACGTTATGAAGTAATGAAATAATGAAGTACATTTTTGTTTTATGTTCAAATACAATGAGACCAGAAATCTGTGGAGGGGTTTATTCAATGTTATTACGTCAGAATCCTACATAGGTTCAGGCCTAACTTACACATAAAAAACATAGTGAAATTGTAAAAATGACAGCTTTAGTGTAGCTTATTCTGCTGCTATTTCTTCCACAAATATATTGTCTGCAAGTTTTGATTTAACAACGGGCACATGTTGTTTCATAGGAAATTAATTCTCACCCCTGCCGCCTATCTCCCAGTAAATCAGGCATGTAAAACAAAAACCTGAACACAGTGACTAATTGGAATCAAAAGGGCTGGAATCCATAATGGGGTTCCTTCACTCAAAACACTACTCTGTAATTGGCCATAAATAAACGCTTGCTGTTTTTTGTGTGAGCTGTAAACAGCTGAATGTTTCAATTAGGCAGAAATACACCGGCACCATATTAAATGCGGGGTTCTCCAGAACTGCTGACATATGGATATGATCTGCATTCTCTCCTATGTTCCACTTCTGGCCTTTTTCTGCTGGGTGCGTAAGAAGCTCAGATATTTTATTTTATTTATTTATTTATTTTTTGCCAATGCTATATTACACGGACTCATAAATAGACGTTTACACCTTCTGGTACTAAAAGTTTTCATTAAACATCCCCGAGTTTTGTTACTGACACTGTGGGTTGCCTATGCAGGGGAACACAGTAAAAAAAAATTATCAGTGTGCTTTTCCTCACCCAATAAATCATCAGAACGGGGCAGACCATATGGCAGATAAGACCTTGGAAATGTGGCTTCAGCATGTGAAGAGTCAAGTTGCTTAAAATCGGGAAGGATCATGCATTGCTTTCCTCCTTTTTCCCCTTTTCTTTCTCACAGAATATCTCCTTGTTATTTTACACGCCATTTTCTTGTTCACCTTATCACCTCTTTGTCACTTGTTTTTTCCCCATTTACTTTCATGCCAGAAAAGCAATTCCTGTGTGTAAAGTACTGAGAGTAGATAAGTCTCTCTCTCTTCTTCTTTTCTGATTCTCTCTTTTTTTGTCTCTCATTCTCTCTCTTTTTGCAGCTCCCTCACCCCTAACTCCCTCCTCTCTACCGAGAGGGTCCTGGGAGGTGCATAGACTGATGGGAGAGGATGATATATGTAGCGTCTGTGTCCCGGCTCTCCTCTGGCCCTTTGTCATTAATCATAGCCATTAGCTTTTCTCACTGCAGCCTTGTCTGTGCGGCACTATAAAAGCAGCCTTTTCTCTCATATCACACAGCAAGAATGTGCTAATACTTTGCTTCGCTGTCAAAAAGCTGTATTTCCAGCTCACAACAGACAACTATTGTTATGTAGAAGACAGATAAGATTTTCCAAAACTGCTATTCTTCACCCACTGTGACACTGAAAGATGGAGAGAATTACTGAGAGGCTGTAAAGCAGAATTGATCATCTATATTGATTTTTGCTGATATTACTCTCTCTTTTCTTTGTGTATCTTTAGTGAGATGTTTTCTGATATACTGACTGTTAAAATTCGCATTGATGAAACGATATAAAAAAATACAACATAATTCATTTGCGATATCTTTGCTAGTCGGGGTTTGAGCTGGGCCACAACGGATTTGACATTCTGGAGAAGGCTGCAGAGACTTGATTTGGACAGCCAGCATGTGAGCTAATGAGAATAAACAGCTGGCCACAGTGGTGACCATCTAGTCTAATAGAGATGTATGGCCACCAGCTCCTGCTCGCCTACTCCTCCAATCCCCAAACTGGGCCTGACAGATATACTAAAGCCTCATCAGTCCACTCCCAGTCACAGCAAAGCACACATACCAAACACATACTTTGTGTAGCACAGTAATAAAGTAACAGACGCAAAAGCACACAGACTTACGCATCCTTTTCTAATTAGCTTTGGGGATTATTCCATTGTCCTTTATATGTCAAAGGGATAGGTTGGGTTTTTGAATTGAGGTTCTGAGAAAAAAAAAAAAAGAAGAAATTTAAGCATTAAAATAGCGATACATTCAAGTCACAAGTTCATCATAGTGGAATAGACATTTTTTGGGGGGAAAATTGTAGAATTATCAAGTTCAGTTTTAAGTCATTGCTAATATTTAAATATTAAGCTAAAGACAAACTGTTATGGTTATGCAAACTTCAGTATCATTAGCAGTACCCACAACTGGCTAACACTTAGCCAGTTGGAGAACTCACAATTGGGGGAAAAAAAAAATATATATATATATATCTCGTATCTCGTATCATATATCTCGTCAATCACTCTAACATCATTCATCTACACAGGTATTTTAATATTGATATAGGCTTCTTCAATGCTTATTTAGCTGATTATTGACACCAAGGACTAAAAAGTATAAATGTTTTGTTGGTGATTCCATATTTGGGCCTGTAACATACAAGTTTCACATGTACAGGTCACTGGTAACACAAAGATGGTAAAAGTCTGCTTAGGACTTAAAATTTCATAGCCTGGCCATTGGCTTAAGAGGTTGGCACTCTAAACTAGATTGGATTTGAACAAAAGAAAGGAGCTAAGCGCTTTATCTACTGCAGATAAGCTTTTATGGGTTTTATTTAAAACCTTAGTTTCGCCATTTTTTAAACTATTTTCTAATACATCTCATGTAAATACCTGAACGCAATGTATCTTTTTGTAACTCTAAAACAAAGTCTAAATATATCAAGGAGTTTGGTTTGGTCCCCATGTTCCTAGAAGTTACAATGACTTGCTGTCATATCAGGTTTTGGAATCTATTGTTCTAAAATAACAAACACGCATTTGCACGCAAATACACTCACATGTAGGCTCCCAGCCAGCACTTTGTACATAAGAGACTCAATTCTCTTTTTCTCATTTCCCTAACTGTATCATCCATACTGTACCTAATGAAATGATTGCAAGTAGTTATTGCTGACTTATTATCTAGACACACAGCTTTATCAAAGTGCTGCATTGATTTAGTGGACTGTGTCTTCAAGAAAACTCTAGGGATATTTCATTTGCCTGGCTATGCCATAATAATGGGATCCATCCCAGAATACATTATGCATAGATAGACCATAGATAATTCAAATGGGAGGAATACATGCATTACTGTGTCTTTGTAACCTCCTAGTCTCATACTGTCTATTATATTAGGTGACTGTGTTGTTTGTTTTGCATTGCTCCAGGATCCCATTACAGTGAAACAATAAGAACCTACACTGCAGCCGGCAACATGTAAAAATTTGTGTCATACTTTTCAGCTTTGATAAATCCCAAACACCTTATTCAGCAGGTATTTGTGCTTCCTCTCATTTGACGTGTTATGTCCACACAAAGAGAGAGCTAGCTCCAGGTGGCTCTGTTCCTTCCCCCAGGGTTTGCAGAGCGAGATAAGCATTTGTCTTTCCTATTCTAAAGTGGCTCACGTTAAGCCCCATACCTAGAAGATGACTGATTTTGACAATACAATTTACATCTCTGTATAAAACAATCTCACCCTGCTGCTGTCGATTTACACCGGATTAAACTGTTTGTCTCCGTCACAGGGTAACCACACAATTTATCAGGGCCTCGGTGCCTTTTTCAAATGCCACATTTCTTCTGTTGTCCCTTGAGAGCGGAAAATTGATCCAGGATGCAAAGTGGGGCTTCCCCTTTAAAATTGCTACAACAGCTTTAGAGGACCTACAGTTATTGAAACATGCAGATGTCAGTAATCTCAATAAAACTGATATGGTAGTAATGAAAACATCTGATTGAGGGGGTTGTGGCTGCTGGATTTATGGCTGCATTAGGTGGAAAACGGCTGAGATGACAGTTTTGCAGCATTGCATGGTGCTCCCTTGTTTCACACACATTAAAGGTGCAGATCAATTAGCGTCCAACGCCATTTGCTCTGCCACAGCCTGTCCCTCTTTAATGCTGACATGAAAAATGCATAGGTTCCAAGGAGAGATTTTGGGGCCATTAGCAGTACCCCACCCCACATATTTTATGTAATTGCACACTTACATTTGCGCACATATACAGCTGTCAAAGCTACATTTATTTTCTTTTACTGCACAACAGCCTTTCTTTTAGTATTATGACAGAAATCAACTAACTTGTACAGTTTACAAAGCATTTTGCTTTCACTTTACAATTTGCTTTTTGTAATTTCTTCAAATCCGTTATACAGAAATCCATACAAATGCATTCTCAAGACATGTTTTAAACAATCTCCTATTCCTATGATCTCATGATGCCTGAGTGCTGTCTCTCTGATCTCCCTAGGTGAGTCATTGAAGGTCCTGTTACTTTTTGTGCTCCATGTGCCATATGTCTAATTATAATTAAATGAACATCCTTTTCTCTTTTCTCACCCTCCCTGATGCTATCAGAGCTAGAAAGGCTCAAATGTTAAAGTAATGACTGTGTTAGCATTGTGACAGGAAAAAGAAGGGCAGAAGAAGACGAGGAGAAGTCTAAGGAGCAACCAGGTCGGTTTGCTTTATATCGGCCACGGTGGTGGTGACTGTGGACACACTTGATTTGCATAACCTGCTAAAAAGCTATCAGAGGGCCTGCAATTGATTGAATTTCACCTCAGAGAAGTGCTAATTAATAACACTGTGGATCTGACAGGCCTTTATTATGTGCGTAGGACAGGAGATGATGTCTGTATTAGCAGGGTCTCTGGTAGCTGGGAAAGAGAATGTAACATGATGAATTACTGGAACTCAGTCCTAGCTCCATCATCATATCATTAGAAGATCATTGATGGTTTCACATTACATGCAGAAATCTATAATGGTGTAATGGTGCAGTAATATTTAGACAGTCACTTATATTGTATGCACTATATCTTGGATGGGGTATGTCTTTCATATTCTCCATAAGAATAGAACTAACTTGCTCTTGGTTAAAAATATTAATAAAAAAAAAGACTTCTCAATATTTTTTGCTTAGGATAGTTTCTCTGTTGCGCAGGGTCTACAAATGTTTTATTTCTTTAAATTGCTTTTATTTCATTGTACTTCAGAAATTTATTGTGGAAATATGACTAGATATTTTGTTTTCATCTGCTCTTGTTCTGGCTTTGCCTGTTTCAATCAGCAAGGTCTTCAGAGGAAAGCTCTGTTTGGAATCCCCCAAAAGCTGTGCTCACTTCATCCAAAATTATCTTCTTAGCCAGGATAATAACCTTGTTAAACGACTCTTAGACGCCATCATAAACTGCCCGAGTGGTATGCTGTGTTGTTGCCAGCAGTAATTGCCATGGTTGAAACAACTTAACTGTGTGTAAATGACCACTGCTGCTTGGAGAATATCATGTGTCGTGACAAAGTTATTAGATGAAGAAGCTGCGCTGTGGAGCGATTGTAAATGACAGATAAAGAAATCAAACCCAGATTGTTTGGTACATCTGACCATAAAGAAGTATGCACATAGCATTGTAATAAGATTAATGTCTTCTGTTTATAACCATGAACTCTGCAGCAATAAAAACAAGTCTTTATTATCAAACCTAAGAGTGTTTTCCCCGTTACGAATTGCAATTCAGTGGTAAAACAGATACAGTAATGCAAACCTTTCCCCCCTTTTATGTCTTTTATTAAGACTCTATATAATGATGCATATATTAGATTTGGTAGTACAGAGTAAGAGGAATTACAGTGCTGTTATGATAAAGAATGTCATTATCTTGGTTTACTACTTATTCAAGGTCACACGCCATAGCAGCAACATCAAGATGCTTCAACTGTGTTCAATGCTTATTGTTCTAAATTAGCTCTCCTAAATCATGTTGGCTTTTCAGATGGGACACCTGAGAGTACAGCTTGTGTTCATGTTACACACACCCCTCGTATTCCACTTGATGTAGAAACACTGTTTGTCATTCCAGGAAACAGGAAAATGCCTGTGGGTAATGAGAGTGACTGCAATTGAGAATAACTTATGGAGCTAATATTCTATATCTGCACATAACCAGGTCTGCAGCATGTCATAAATGCACACTTGACTGTGTATTCCAAGCATCATTCTACCATGAGTAATATTTCCTGTCTGTCTTATGGTTGTGTTGCAATTGGTTGGTGACTTGATGAACCGTATTTGATTTAAAAGAACTGATTTATTTGGTTTTAAAGGATTTTTCTGTAATCATCAGGGTTATTTTGAAGTTCTCCAATGATGCCTAGAGTTAGGTGACTGGACCAGTCATTGCTGGCAATCATAAACCCAAAAATCCAATCATCTTTTTAATCATTTAACAGGCCAGATGAAAGCACTACTTGGCCAGGAAAATTACCAAACAGGTTGATGTACAAGTTTTTACTGAGTAAAGATGACTCCAAGGTAGCCATTTTCTTTATATGTGATTTATTTCGAATCAACTTAGAGGATGCAGGCAAAGTGTGAGAAAAAAAAAAAAAAGAAACTTTCTGCAGAGGCATGTCTTACATTAAGCCTGCTGCAACAGATTCACATTTACTGGGCCATTTGCTCCTTCACCATTTTGTACTTTCCATGTTTTGGTAGTTTCATACTGACTTTTTGAGGTATGAAAGGAGACTTCTGTCACAGGAGATCAACCCACATTGAGGACACTTCATCCAGGCAGCAAATAAGCAGTTTGTTTTATTTTTATTTACAGTTTCCTACGCAACCTACTGGATTTGGAAATGTTTGTGGCTTTTTGAAAATCTCTGAGTCAAGGACCCAGTTTCTTTAGGGAAGTCACAGGGAGAATGGGAAATAATGTTAATGCAAATTTCTAACAGAAATTGTTTTCGACCCCTTAAAAAATCAACTCCAACCATTTGCTTTAAATTTGTAATGTTGCACATACTGTGCACATAGCATGAGGTCTTCTGTGCTTCTATTTTAAATTATTGATGAGTGCTGATGGCAGGCAGGAAAGCAAGAAATTAATGCATTTAAAACTTAAAACTGCTTTTCAAGAATGCATGTTGTGGTGTTGTTTTTATCATATCGGGTTAACTCTTTACACAGGACCTCCAAGAGAGTCATTTGATCTAATGAGCATGAGTCATTATTCTTTAAGTCCCTACTGGAGCTCATAGATCTCACTTCAAATAGATGGCCTGTGACAGACTGAGGTGTGGTATTCAATAATGAAGCCCCCCCCCACACTGCCTCCTAATACACCTCCCTACACACGTCTTCACTGTTCACTACCTTTTATTCTCAGTGTAACATAAAGACATGCATAATGTGAAATGCAATCTGATAAGTGTTCTTTCACAGTAGCCCTCCATGCTCTATACATCACAACAGAGAGTGTGTATGTTCGTCTGTGTGATAGAGAGGGAGAGTGAACAGTTCAGTGCAGAGCGAGCTAGTTGGGATTGAACCGGGCTGTCTGAAGTTGATTAATCGGCCTGTGAGGGTGAGAGACTCCTGGGCCAGGCAGCAGGGTCCATCCCTGTGGCATGTGATGCTGATTGGCTTTGTCCTGTGCGTCTGCGCTGGAGAAGCGGACATTAAGATTAAGTGATGCTGTCGTGTCGGGGAGCACTGCACTGCATCATTCTGGGAAGAGACAGCTGTGCTGCTTAATCCTTCATCACCAGGGGAGAGCTGCCAGGGCTGAGATATACAGCCAAAGATAACCCTCCATAACTTCTGCTAAAGATCAGGAAACTTTGAATTCGCATCCATCTGCTTGGCTATGTTGAGAGCAACCCCCACACCCCTGACCTCGCTCCCTTCCTCTAAGTGCTAGAAATGACCAGTCACTAAGAATGCTAAATAAAAGGGAGGATGAGTGGAAAGTGAAGGATGGCTGAGGGGAGTAACTGAAGACCAGTAGTGTGAATGAGCTGTGTATGCATAACCTCTGCCACCAAAGATTGCCTTTTGTCTTGTTAATTACCAGATAAAGTAACCAGGCTTCATAGCTAATGATTTATGGCTAAATGAGTTGGGTTGAACCTATTTTAAAAATGTTGGTGTTTCTTACACCAACAGGACTTGCATTGTAGTAAAAAATTAAGATCAACCACACAAAGATTTTGTGGCCAATTTCAAAACAGTGACTTCATTTTTTAACATCTGACCTGTAGATGTTGATTTTATTATTTATTATTTTATTTTTTTTGTAGATTCTGTTTTCTTTTTAGGGATTTGGGGATGTACAAAATACCTTTCCCTTACCAACTGTACTTTTAAAAAAATCTAATAGTCTTAACAATAAAATGTTAATAGTAACATAAAAAATGTATTCTTAAAAGCAGACACAAGTTTCACATTGGTCACTCAGAACCACTGAAAATCTATAAATACAATAAAATCCTCCAGGTTATGGCACAGAAGAATCTACTGTAATAATAAAAAAAAAACTAAAAGGCTTTGCAACATATGCAGCTTTATTAATACTTTGTTCACTTGTCATTATCTATTTAATCTTAATGTGAGTGGAGAAGACCAGTGCAAATTTTCTACACTGTGAACCCTAACCTAAAGTTTATTTCTCCAAACCATGCAAGGTAGTTCTGTTAAAAGGGATTGTATTTTTCTCTAGATTTGTTGCAGAGAAAAGCAAGCTGGTGTGTTTGGGAGAGGAGATAAATCCTGGGCGGAGGCCGAGTGGCTGACTGATTCCTCCTGTATGCAGCGATGGGTGGCGTCAGCAGGTTTCACACTGCTGGCCTTTGCATGTTTGCAACTGGCTTGATGCAGCTGTCAGTCTGTGATTGATGAGTATCATCATTTAAAGTGTAAAAGAAAACGTCTCTGTGAAGGGAGACATGATGAACTGCCGCCTGCTGGTGCTTTCAGAGACACACTTGGAGATCCCTCCCTCTTGCTTTCTCTCTTTCTGTTTTTGCTCAACCTCTCCTGGTTTCTACTTTATTGCTTCCCCTGTCCATCCCTCTGTCCTTTTCCCTTTTTATGCTTCTGTTTTGCCCTTTTTTCTTCTTTACCTTTTTAAAATCTTGAGGCATACCCTCTCCCACTTCTGTCTTCTTGGCATCTGTTCTTTTTTTTCCTGTCTTCATGATCTTGTCTAAATTATTTGTTATGCATTTGTTTTTCTTTTGCCATAATGTTTCATTCTTTCTTCACTTCTCTCTGTACTAGATCCATATTGAAACAAGCACACAATCAGATGCACCATATGCTTAGCTCTTTACAGTACATTCAGCTCCTTAGATCACATAAAATGTCTAAATTCATATGGACCCTAGAAAGCAATATATTTACTCCCTGCATGCTGCATACCTCCACAGCAGCTATGACAGTGACATATTAGTTATGCTGTCTTTTGCAATGTGATATCTTTAAATTTGCCACCTTGTTAAGTTTTGATTAATGTGATTCCATTTCAGCAAAGTAATTGGCTTGGCCCTGTTGTGAGCGATACACAGGCGTTGCGCCGGAACAAACGCTCCAACATGGTAATGAGGCAATGAGTTTGTTCTATGGATGTTGGCAAGTGACAGTTATTAATGATTGTTATGATAAACAGACGAGTGCAGATCGGGGGATGAGCCAAGCCAGACTGACAGTTTAAAAATAACACACTCTGGAAAGTACTAACGAAGTAATACAGTGTTAGGAAAACAATCATGCAGGTTGTCAGAGGAAGAGGTGTAATTACAGAGCTACACTGGCCTGCCTGGGAGGAGCTTGCATCTAATAGAGCTGGAGGAATATACACTGACAGAGGAGAGTCAAATGATATACAACTTTAATTGGATCATCGTTTTGCCCCCTTTTTTCTTTCTTGCATACAAAGGTCTGTTCTTGCAGCTGTGTTATGATAGGTTTGTTCTCCTGTGAAGACTAGTGACCCTGGGTAAATGACTGTACAGTTCTTGGTACTCCTGTGTTTGTGTGATCTCAACATGGTCTGTCTTCTTGTCACTGCTCACTATCAAAGCTGTGAAAATGTGTCTACAATATGTTTATATTGCATAAAGTCATGCAAGTCCAACTTTAGTCTGACTTTTTACTCATAGTACTGTGTAAAAGTCTTTAGGCCACCCCAAGTTATTTATGCTTTCCTTCCTGACAGTCAGTTTCTTCACCCTTTTCAAAGCGATCTAAGCAATAATTCTTTAGTCTTTTTGTATGTTTTTGAAAGTTATTTGGAAATTTGATGTTCACAACCCAGAAGAGTTCTTGCATCATTTAATTCTTATAGTTTGTAAGCCTCTGACCAATAAACGCTATTTAATTTTTTCAGAAATGTCACATTGATAGTGTAATTTCTGCCAAGGATTTTAACCAGTCTTAGCAAACTTTTTTTTTTTTTTTCGGATGATTGCACTATACTGTTAATATTTCTCCTGACGTAATTATTTGCTTAGTGAAGAACCTAGACAGAGTTTTTACCTATAACGTCTTGTGTTTGTTTTATCTGTGGGACAAATACGTTGATCCTTTGTTGTTTCTCCTGAACCTTTGCTGACATTTAACCTGTATCCGGGCATGGCTATCATGTAATGCTTGGTTTTGGAATGTGATGATCAGATGACTTTCCTGGCCTTTGCATGAACCTTGTCTGGTGTTGATTTAGGGAGGCACAGAGATCAAAGTGATCCCTTCCAGCTTTATTCAGTAGGCTGTTGGTGTTATGGTCTCTGACTGTGAACTAAACCAATCCTCCACAGCATTATTAGACTTAGTCACACTATCTATATGGAGGTTATGAAAAGAATCTGTATGATTATTTTTTTTTTCATTACCATTTTAACAAGATTGTCTTGCCGTTTTGCAAAACTTTATTAAGTCTTTCCCTTGACTTTCATTACAAAGTTAAACTTTAGAAATGTGTTTTTTCTTAATTACCTTGATGATGCTGATGAGCGAGCTGACCGAGACAGCATTAATCTCGAATCGTGGAAGTAACTCTTCACCTTTTAGGGTTGATTAGCTTTGGAAATGGGTTAGAATGGACTCATGAATCAAGTTATTAATTCAGTGTCAGTGTAACCCCGAAATATAAGTTTGCTCTATTAAAGGCATACTATACTATCTGCAAAAGGAATAGCTAAGTTTTCTCAATGGTGTTTTTATTGTGTTGTCAACAATTTACGGAGATAAAACCCCACGCTGAACAAGTCAATATTTCATTTTCCAGTTTCACTCATATCAGGGTCTGACTAAGGAAATTGATTGTGGTTTGATGGTCAGGGAGGCAGGAGGGATTCGGTGCAATTTTCAAATAAACTGAAAGAAAAGAATTGTGAATGTGTAATAGTTATAGTTGGCAGTGAGCAACCTGGTTTAAATTTCAGAGCCATACACTATCCATTCTCCAAGTTTTCCAACATCCTGTCATTGTTGACAGGTGGATTATAATTTTCCTGTGGCAGAACAATTGAAATGACAGCGGTTTAACAAACTTGGATGGGACAAAAGAGCTGTGGGGTTCCTATAGGACATATGCTGCCAAAAATGTGTGTACTTGGTGCACGGAAGCAAAAAGTCCTGCTTTCTGTCTTACCCAGGAATATGTTTTTTCCACATTGTCCAAATATGTACCAAATGGGGTTCCTTTTGATGGGTGTATGAGTAAAACAGTTTGTACATGCGTTCAAACCTCAGAATAAAAAATCCTGCAGAGCTTGACTCAAACACAGATCATATGAGGGGCAAACAAGATACAATTGAAACCAGACATTTTTTTTGTCACAGAAGATTAACAAAACTAGTTTTATTATTCTTTTTTTTATTTCATAAATGTGCATATACTAAGTTCACCATGCTTTTAAAAAGTTTAGGATCATCCAGATGACTATTACATACCTTGTAAACTTCTGATAGTTTACTCCCCAACATGCAAAACAGAGCGAGTGTGATGGGAAAATAAGAAGGAATCAACAAAGATATTTGAAAGAACATTGTTGACTTCCGCCGGTCTGTTTCCAATTTCCAGATACCTGAGGATGCCATGTTCATCAGTTCAAACTCTTTAAATGCATGTCATCTTACTGTTGCATAGGGAGGTGTTTTTCTTGCAAACTGTGCATATTAAGCAGATAGCAAATGCAAAAGTCCTTGAGATGCTAGTTAAAGCTTGTACCAGAGAGTCATTATCCACAGTGGAACGATTTGTATTGACATGACCTGAACGGGCACATGGCATGGAAGAAGCCCTTTCTCCAAAAAAACCCAAAAAAACAAACATACAAGCAAACAAAATAAAACAAAAATCAGAATGGTGACACAATCTGGGAGAAAGATCTTGACTTGCTAGAGACATGTCCTGTGGTCTGATGAAACTACAGATTGACAAAATGATCATTTGCAAGCCTGGAATCACACACACACACGCACATTTCAGGACATTATACATGTGTGTTTTGGTGCAAGAGTGGATGGTGGATGTTACAGAACAGATTGGATCATGAAGAAAGAACACTATCTAACATGGAATCAATGAAGTAACATCACGAGCAATAAGTTAAAACTAAAGCAACTGAGTCAATATCTTGGAGAGGCTAGCAAAGCCATAATTTAAAGAAAAATATTGTGAAAAGCTGAAATGTAGCTTGTAAGCAAGGCAGCCTACAAATCTCACTCAGTTTCACCAGTTCTGTCAGGAAGATTAGAGCATAATTCTAGCAATTTATCATAAGAAACTTGTAGAAAGATACCAAAACTCTTTAAACTAAAGTCATATAGCTTAAAGACAATGCTTGTAAATATTGTATGCAGCCTTCTGATTTATGAAAGGTAATTATCTCTCTGTAATTTGTCTGCCATTTGGCAGATATGAATCATTTTGATAACCAAAACTGACCCAAAACAGCACGTTTAGTCCAATATAATATCCGAAAAAAAGAGGTTATGAATTGTTTCATAATTATGTTTATATTTTGCTTTGAATCTGTTTTACGCAACAATAAAACAATCAAAATATTATTTTATTTGAAAAATGCTTTGAAAATATTTGCTCATTTTATATATAAAATTTGCTTTTGTAGCAATGTTTTTGGTTTATTGGCTGGGATCCCGGTAACATGCCACTTGCTTCTTGGCACTGTCATGAAGCTTTTCTTCACGGTTCCATTCTTTTGCTTTTTGAAGATTGTGATTCATGGCCATATGGAAGCCATCCCTTTGTCTTACGTGGTGCTATCTCTTCAGAGAGCTGCTGGTAGAGACTGGGCTAGCATAGGGAATTGCTTGGTGACTGTCAGCCCTAGTAGTCTTCTGTTGGTTGACACATGAAGCCATGCAGCATACTGTTTGCCTGATGTTTGGACTCACTCACAATTAAGGTGACACAAGGCCTTCTGTCTAAACAAGTATTGCAATAGGACAGCTGTGTGTTATTCTGAATGAGACCACTTCAGCTATGTTATGACTATGTTTAAAGCAGAAATTCAGTATATTTGGGTTCTGCTCTTGATGCGTGAATTTGAATGTCTGTGTGTCCGTACTAATATTTCAAACCTACAACATGAAATAGACTTTAGTTGTTCATTTAAAGACGTAGTGGGATCAGTGTTTACTGTTTTAGTGAAACAAAGCAAACAACATGCTTATTTTTTTAAGTGTTTGTAGCATGTCTTATTAGTAATTAGCACTGACTAATCACACAAATATAAAGACAACAACTTTTGATAAATTTGATATATTTTTTTTACAATTTGTGATTTTAAGGTATATTTTTATGTAAGTGCAACACTTATTTGGAACCTTAATCTTCTTAATCTTGCCATGAGATAATAGTTGCTTTGTATATCAGTTTAACTAAAATAACAAAATAGACTAAATTCATACAGATCTGTCATGCTAAACTGGCTTGTTTTTAGACTGGCATAATTAACATAACCAACTAGCATTACAAAAACAACTACCATATTTCTTTAGTCTGTTCTGTAGAATATAGATCCCTACATCAATTTACTGATTAATAAAGAAGTTGTCATTGTTTCAAAGTCCAATTAGGGTTAAAAGCTCAAACAAAGAAGTTGCTTTGCCAGCCTATAATAGAAATGCTTATCAGGGCACTTGCATACATTGGAAAAAAACAAACAAGTTTTTCAGTGTCTTGCTGACCAAACTCAATGTAGGGCCAATCGAGGTAAAGATCATCTGAATGAAGTCATTTAATAGTCATGTTATCAGATGTGACATGACTACCTGAACGTCCGCATATTCTTGTTCTATGCTCTACAGGTTGGGTACTTGCAGAACAAACATCAAACCATCAGATGAGCAAAAGGAATTGCTTACTTGGGTGAAATAACACCGGTTACCCAAACTGTCCAAAGTCATAAAGTTAATCCTTTTTTAGAGGCCTGTCATGAGGTAAAAGACCACAGTAAGAGAGAGGTCTGGGCAGTTTTTCTCATTAAAGCCTGAACTGTAAACACATTTTAAAAAAGCCTTTTACTACGGCTGGACCTGATGTGTTGCCTGTTGTACATGCTATAAAATATGTAAAGACTAGTGTAATATAAGTAAAACCTGGCACTAAGATGTGCTGATGTATTCCCTTTTGGTTGAGTGGTGTGAGAACTGATGCTGATGCATTTTCTGTGGTAATGAGTCAACATGGGTCAGCTTGTTTTCCCTTTCATATGTCAGCAGTCATTAAGATGCCGACATGACATGAAGATCTTCAAACTGCATAGAATGTTCCATGAAGTATTCTAATACTAAATACATGTTTTTTCTTTTTCATGTCTGCCCACATTGTTGGACATCAAACAATGGTGATTTCATCAAAAAAAGGTAAGCTGTGACACATTCATCTGAATTAAATAGAGCTGCTATGTAGTGTTGACCTCACTCAAATACAATTTAATGTGCATAGCTTAACCGTTCAATTACCTTGTTTATCGGTCACAGCGGTATTTCTGTGTGTGTGTATTAATCATGGTTACACAAGTGTCTTAATTACTCCCAATGCTGCTGTTCCCTCTAGAACCCAAGAGTTGACCTTTCTTTCTGTCTTCTTATACCCCATTAATCATCCATAATCAACACCAGCAGTGTCAAGGAGAGGGGCACTCAGAGCTGCCCGACACTGCCCACAGACCTGCATCACATGCTTGCTCAGATCTTTATTAGCGCCCAAAGATAGCTTGCACATTGCCATTTAAACTGATGTAATTTGCCAATATCGGACATTACATGACATAATCCCTAATAAAGTATTCTTCCTCATAAAAGTTTCTTTACCACTTATATTTAGGATTAAATCTCCTGTGATGTCTGAGCAAACCATGGTGATCTGTTTCCCTACATTAAACCAACTGCCACAGGCCCAACTAAAAGTATTTGTCATATAAATTTGATACCCTTGCATTCATAGCACATTCGGATTCACAGCGATAACACAGGAGAGATGTCTAAGTGACTAGGCTGCAAAGAAAGTGAAAAAGAACTGTGTGTTGGGCTTTTAACATTTCAGATCTGGTTTAGCCCTGCCAATGGCAGATTGACAAGTGGAGTTTCTGCTGTTGCAGGTAACTGACATGCCTGGCCTCCCTCACCCTGCTGACTGAAAGCTTAATATATCATTTGTCAGTCAAGGATGGGCTTTCATTCAATCATGGCTTGGCATCCAGTCAGAATGCCAGCTGGAGCTTCAATTTCAAGCAGAAGAGAAGTTGAAAACATGGTTAGCAGGCATGTCTGGGTGAAATGATCTTAAAAAGAAAGGAAAGTTTAACTAGGTTTATTAATGTTTTATCTTTTTACCTTCGCTATGTTTGTAGACGTTGCTAGCACACATGGTGATCATTTCCAGTAAGGAGTTACGATATTTCTGTAACACCGGGTCATCTTGCTTCACTTACATGCAAAAGGACAAAATGCCACTTCAAAGTTCTATAATAGTTTTATGACTGCCCACAAATTGCTGTCATAAATTTTTCATTCTTTTTAATTTACTGCCATAAATCAAGGCTGCTGTGGGCTCTCGGCTGTAAATGGGATTGCTCCATAGTTTTGGCATGCGGCAATCTGGCTTTGAATCTCTGCAAAACAGGCAGCACGCGGAAGGTAGTGCATTAATTTAAGTCCATAAATTATGCACTTACTTTTATAATGTCAAACCATAAATAATGTTGATGCATTGGGAACTGCAACACATCACCCATAGAAATTATGCATTTGAGATGAATGGGGATGCTGTGATGGATAATGGATCTCAACCAGTATGAGCTATTTAAGTTTGTTCCCCAGAGGAAATGGTACTGCAGAATTGGGGATGCAAGTTTTGAAAGTGCTGTTTGATATTCATGAGTTTCCTCATTGAACCTGGGTCAGTTGAAGTTTTTGCTGTTTATAATATTGTGTATTATGTCCCTTCACTAATTCTTCTTCTTGGGCTTTTGCCTCTATTTCTTTTTACCAAATATATATATTATTTAGGTTTATAAGGAAGCACAACCTTGAATTATGTCTCCTCTGAAGATGTGGAGTTCCCACTGAGATCTTTCATCTGTTTTTTCCCAACCAGTCCCTGAGTTCCAGGTGGATGATTAAGTAACGGACTTAAATAATGCTCATGCAAATGCCCAGAACACTGAACTCTCTGAATGATGTGTATTATCTGCCATTAGACATGAATAATACTAGCCACTATTTTTGAAATGCCTCAGGTGAAGAACAATTGGTCGTGCTAATGTGCTCTTGTTTAGTGGAGTAACGTGTGAACAGGAATGTATCAAACTTATCAGGTGATACTGTTAAATCTTTATGATTCTCCCTTAAAATTGAGGTTAGCAAACATTTTATCCATAAAACTATGAACACATCCAGACCTTGTCTGTGTTTTTTTGATTTGCTGGATGTATTAATTATCCCTCTAGAAAAAGCTAGGTTTAAAGGGATATATTTTTTGTGTGTAATCGTATTGACAAAGCTTCCTTAAGAAGCAAAGGATCAATGCTGTGGTATTGGCTTGCATTATCATGCTTATCTTTGTATGTGAAAATGGTAAGAGAAATAAAGTGGGAGATGGAAGCATCTGTTGCAAACTGATACCAAAACAGAAGTATAAATTTTTCTTTGTTGGTTAGAAAATACATAATTGGGTTTCATATTAACCCAACTATGGTGAAATTAACTGTTCCATGTTTTTATAGTTAACTCTGTTTGACAGCATTGTTTGTGATCAATATTAACCTATGCTCTTCAAGTTTGCCATTGTCATTTCTCTTAACTGATTCAGATTCAACAGCATAAATTTATTAAAGCCTGGTAATAAAATCCAACATGGATTGTTAGGTCTCTTTACATACAAATACATTTGCAGATAAACATTAACATAATCTGAATTGCAATCTCTTTTGTGACGTTATGTAAGCTACAAAACTAACCTGAAACAGAAACTATGTTGCAACTTTTAGATGCATCCCTTTTTCAGCACACCTGAACGGTCATTCGGCTATGCAAAGGGCTGGACTAGACTCAGTAATTTGATTCAGGTGTGTTGGAGAAGGCACCTTCACACTCCTGATGTAGCAGCACTATATTTTCCACATTTGCCACAATCAAGCCATGTTAAACCCAGGTGTGGAGGTCAGTGGAAGCATTAGGTAATTAGAAAAGTTATTAGGGTGTTGAAACAACTAGGTTTGTTATTTTTATTGAGCTGAATTTTGTAAAATAAATTAAGTAAATAAAGTCCAATTCTCAAACTGTATAAGACTGACTGACATGAAATGGGATTTTAACCCCCCCATTAGTGGAATTAAGGTGTAATGTAATCTTTAACAAAGAAAAAAAAAAAAACAATTAAATATGTCTGATATTTCAGCCTTTTTATAATTATTTCTCCCCCAAATCTATCAACCATAATTACAAAAAGATATGATCTGATACATAATAGTTAAGTTCCTAAATACAAAATGGAAATATGATGAGATGGTGAAGTGACGCAGCACTGCTATACATTTGAATTGTGCATAACTGGACACTTATGGCATTCAGTTCTGCCAATACAAAGTGTTACAAAAAGTGGCATGTTCACAAGTCTCTTTCTTCATAAATGTGTAAACAACTCTGTGTTCACATGGCTGTCTTGTGCAAACTTCAAATGCCCTAAATGCAGTTGCTCCAACAGCTACACTTTGAAAGTTATGGGCCTTCACTAAGTGATTAAGCATAGCACCATGTGCAAAACGCTGTAGGACAATAATCAAAACATCAGACATTTGAAGTTAATTGCCCATTCATTTCCTGCCTTATTGATGTGGCATCCATCTACACTGATCTCTCTGTTTAAGATCTTGGAGGTCTGGTGACACAGAAGAGAGGCTGTTTTCCTTTTTTTTTTCTTTTTTTCAGGCAATAGACACCAAGTTTTCAGCAAGAATTTTCAGTTGACCCCATTTTCCTCCCTGGAATAATAAGCTCTGACACTGACAGTAAATGTCTCCCTGGGTTTCATTACCTTCTGTTTGCCATCATAAATCCTTCCAAAGGCAAAATGTTGCCCAAACTACCAATGCAGGTATATTGGTGTCTGTGTTTGTCTGTGGTAGGATGTGGACATGTAGGAACAATTTTGTGTTAGATAAGGCTGTCTTTGCTGCCCTCTTTGTATGGCTTGAGTTGGAGTAAACAGGGTTTGTAGTCACACACACACACACACGCACACGCACACGTGCGCACCCCCCCCCCCCCACACACACCTACACACAAATTAAGTCTATCTTTGAATAAGGAGTGCCTTATGTGGGGTTTAACTGGAGGCTACAGTGGATAGACTCTGCAGCCTTTAAGATGCTAAGATACTTGAGAAGTACCTCAAAATTGCATAGAGACTTTATAGCCGTTATGGAATGCAGTTCGGTTTGGAATGGGCTTTTAAAAGTACAGTATATCCATGCTGTTGCTTCTTTGCTGCCCTTGCTACAAAGTCAACAGACTGCAAGGCCGAAGTCACTGTCCCTGCCCCTTTGATTTAAGAATACACTTACCAGAGCATAGAGAGGCTGTTGGTCCTCTCTTTCTCTGAGAGCTGTCACTCTTGTGTGTAATTTGCCCTTCTGAAGGGGGAAAAAAAAGCCCAACTCAAACCGTGAATAATGAGTGGTTGTTAGCTTTTGAGACAGAACAAGCAAAGTGAAACACAAAACACTCAAGTGAAAGAACTGTAATTACCCAAAAGCCTATGAGTGCACTCTTAGAGAGACTGTTTTTGTGTGTGAGTGACCTTTCATGTCTTTGGCAAGCTGTTTCTTGGCTTTAAGTTAGATATATGCAGCTAAATGCAATCTGGAAGTGTAGAAAAATTAAATAAGACATTTTTTTTTTTTAAGAAATGGTTTTAAACAAATGTTTTATGCACCAATATGTGTGAATACTTGGCACCATGGAAAATAGGTAATTAACTTATTTTCTCAGTAAGTTGATCTCAGTGGTCCTATGGATGTGAAGCTTGGTACGAACTGAGGTATTCCAGAAATAAAAAAAAAAAATGCAATTCATGTCAATTTCATGCAATTCAATTTAGTTTACTTACATGCCACGGGTTGCGAATAAACAACCCATGCCATGTTAAAAGTCACAAATAAATATCCTTATTTGTGCCTTTTCAGGCACTTTACAAAACATATACTACTGATACTACGCAAAGTACCAAATTCTGTCCAATCATATATACAGATTCAAAGTCAATGACATACATTTGATCCTATTTATTAAACTCAATTTGAGCAGCAATCTGATGTGACTGATTGATTGTGAAGAGAGAGCTGACACACAAAGCACAGATACTGGCCAAGGAGAACTTTTTTTGTGGAAGAGTTAATGGCAACAATAAGTCTTTTAGTAACTCTATCTAAGAGAGAAAAATGGCTAAATACATAACATTCAATTACTTTATCTTGTATAAACCAATGCTTTATCTTGGATTAATAATCTTGGATAAAGCAATCGAATCTAAACGGTTGTTTCCTGGAGGCGTGGACTGTTGAGGTTTTAAATTTTAACCATGGATGTACTCGCCGTGTTAGCAGAGTTATATTTCTAGCAGCAAACTAGACTCTTATTATATCATCATTTTACTGGTATATCCTTTTATGTGCCGTCCACTTGAGTTGTCATTAACCTGGAGTCCATTTGGAAACATATTTTGATACTTACACTCTACTGCATCAAAATGCAAATAAAATCTAGTCTTTGTTTGTGATCTTGTCTTGTATGGATCTGTGATTTAAAGACAATTTGCATTTCAATTTATAAACCTGCTGATCATGAGTTTCACATTAGCTTTGTTTTGGAAAATGCACCCTGGGAGACCACCCATAGGAAGATGGATCACTGGGAGATGTGTGTGTCACAAACACCCAGCCCTCCCTCAGCCAATCCTCATCTTCAAGAATCCTTGCTTGAGCAACAACGAATGGACAGATTACACAGTGACTTCAAGATGACAGATAACGCATAGCAAGCACAAATGCAGTGCAGGAACCTCTTGTTCCAAGTCTGAAATACTGACTTTTTAAAAAAGATTTATTCCATCAGTCAAGTAATTAACATGATTTATGGTACCAGGGTGACTGTTAGTGAGACAACAAAGGGGTCGGGTGGTTCCTCCCCCAAGGAGATGCTATCAGGTGTTTTCTGCTGTGCTTGCAAGGCAGTCAGCATGCAGCTGTAAATCCAGTCACTCTGCATTGAAGAAAGATGACCCCTTCCTTGTCTTTTCTTCACGTTAGTTCTTTCTCCCCCTTCCTACTTGCCCCAGAAGGTCACAAGTTCACTGCTCTGCCTTAACTGTTAAAACCTGGACTCTGAACTTCTGACCTCACATAGTGGAAAGGAGATCACAGTGGAAAGTGTTTATAAGAGCTGCTATTGGGACCAGGGGTTTAAGAAAAAGATAAGTCTTACTTTTCTGCCAAGCTAAAATGGAGAATGACCTTTAGTAACTGTGCAGTAAGAACAGACTGCCCCTTAAGGCCACTAACGGTATAGCATTAACAGCTTTTTGCTTTGTGACAATTTGCAAGATGGGGATTGTCTTTATTTTTTTAAATGGATGCGAATCTAACAATTCTGCAAACTTAATTTTATATCTGAAGTTTCCAGAGAAGCATCTTGATGGCAGATATTGCCTTGAAGCATTAGTTCAGTAACTGTCAGAAAACAAACAATGCTATTCAATCTCTCCTCATTTATCTGTCACATAAAATATGTACAACACTCATACCTGCTTTCACAAGAGAGGCAGCTCCCTACATTATTGTTGCTCGCAGGCAAAAATCAGATGCACGAAGGAGTGCTCGACTCTACCCCTGTTTACACGCGCTTGCTTTTTTTCTGTAACCTCTATAAAAACAAGACATGGTTTCTCTAGGCTGCCTGCTTTCCCGTTAAAGCAAGACGGGGGAAAATTAAATGCCTACAAGCAGATTTTATGATCTGATAAAAGAAGGCATTTACTCTTGACTGATTTACTGCCTGCCAAAGTTTGTGAGCGTCTTGTAATAGAAGTTCAGCTTCACAACAGCTCAGGCGACTTAAGCAGCAGGTATATAGTTGTGAATTTTTGTTTTATTTATTTATTTATTTATTTGCTTATTTACTGATGCACTTATTTATGTATTTATTTTTTTCATATTCTATTAAAGCAGTTTGAAAATCTAAAAGTCACAGTATGATGTAAAGTAACCCTTATGGCTAAACTCAGCAAAAAAATAAAAAAAGTAATTGTATTTTTCTGAACGATGCAAAAGTTTTTAGGATGTCTGATTAATTTACTCCAGTCTCTGTGCCCATTACAATAGGTTTGTGGCACCCTTTTCAGGACAGCCATAGCACTTGGCAGCCAAGGTTACATTACTTTTTCTATTATTTCTAAGGGACTCACATGTGGTTAAACAAAGTGTGAGTGATTTACAGCTGCCATGCAAATATTAGTTCTGCTAAGCCAGTATTACTTTCTTTCTAATCAGAAGGGACAATCTTCCCCATGAATGACACCTCTGATATATTGCAGAATGATGTTTACCCCCACTTTTAGTTACCTGACATATGCTGGTGTTAGCAAAATAGGCCCGGCTGACTTGCGAGGAATGTATGTTTTGTCTTGCAAACACCGCAGTGTGTGGCAGGATTTGTTTGGTAATGAAGGATTTATGGCATCTTGGAACTCTCTCAATTGCTCATTGTGGTGTTTCTGTTGATGCATTTCATTTAATAACATGTTGAAAATAGTATTTCCACTGCTGGGCACAGTTCCCAGGAATATATAGTTTTTCTGTGTGGATGTCTTAAAATAAAGTTAAATAGAGATCTGTAAGTTTTATTTGAAAACTGGGAAGTAAATCTCTGCAAATGACCTGAAGGGAATTGTTCTCAACTAAATCAATTTAATGTGATTTTTTTATTTCAAGATTTTAATGTAAATTTTTAGTGATATTTGCCTCGCTGAAGTACATTTGTATTATTGTTGTATGGAAATTACATTTATTCATATGTCCATCATATACACTTGCACTGTTTTGAGGGGGGCTGAGAAATCGTAGCACCACAATACATTCAAGATCTGTTGTTGTTGTATCAACCTTCCAGACCCCTCGGATCTTCTGGTTCTGGTCTGCTCTGCATCCCCAGAACCAGAACCAAACAAGGAGAAGGAGGCTTCTGTGCACCACAAATCTGGCACAAATTTCCAGAAAACTGTAAAACAGCCAGAACACTGATTTCCTTTAAATCTCGACTAAAAACCCACCTGTTTAGAGTTGTATTTGAAACGTAATCAATTACGAATTTAAGGATGGCACTTGACTTAATGTAATTTTTTGATTGTTGATTCTATGTTGCATGACTTTGTGTTTTTGTGTTTGTTGTGATGTAAAGGACTTTGAAATGCCTTGCTGCTGAAATGTACTATACAAATAAAATTTGATTTGATTTGATCTGTTGAAAGAAACAAGTGACTTTTGATTTACTGTTTTCTATATCAGGTGGAGCTAACAACTATAGCAAGATCTAACACTACTAGCAGCAAATTCAAAGAAATTGGAAGTTAATGATTTGATATTTAAAGTGACAATGAAGCATCTTTATGTCTTTGTGTCTCAGACATTCTAATATGTCTGAGAAAATGTTTTGATCCATATGCTTACTATGAACAGTATGAGTTAGAAACTGGAAGTCTCTGCATCATATTGTCAAATTGGAATCATTAAGCAGCAGTAAAAACAACACCAGCTTTTTCATTCAAGTCTCTCCTCTTCTTCTGTTTGTTCCTCCTCATTTTCCTTTCCCCATTTCTGCATTCTTGTCTGGTTCAAATTGAAAAGTTTTAACAATTCTTCCTGCGCAAAAAATTCTGTTCTGGCTAGATGGAGCTAATGCTATAGGATAAAGTGTACGTCATTTACCCAGAATGCATCGCAGCGTAGACAACATTGCAATGTCTTTGTGACAATATCTTATTGAAATATATAAAAACTAAGTAGCTTGGAGTATTTTTGCAGTGTTTTGGATCTGAAACGTGTTTCTTAAATAAAGTTTATCAATGCAACTAATTGTGAATCCCTTTAAAAGAAAAATTGAAAGTGTTTAAGTTTTGGCATTGTAGATTTGACATAAGGGATTGCTTGGAAAAATGCTCCTTTTTATCTGAAACGGAGCAGTTTTGACATTGTTTTGGTAACATGTAATCAGCAATTGACATTGTATTCCAAGGAGCAGGATATGTCCTTTACAGATCAAAGAGCATGTGTGGTGTTGAGGGGGGCAACAACTTCCACCTCATTTGTTTTAAGCTCATCCCATTCACTTCCCATCCCAGGATCCTTAATTGGAGGAAATCTAAGGTGAAGGAAACCCCTGCATGTCGGTTATTGCATTCCTTGTTGTTCTTCCTTTGTTGTTTCACTCCTCCCCTTTGGTATCCCGGGTTGGCTCCATGAACTCTCTCTGCACTTTGACCTCTCTGTGACTACTTTGCAGGCAGGCATTTTGCTATTACGTTTTTGGCCTCTTCACGGAATCCTACCACCATCTTTTGACTAACTGTGAAGTGGTTGTTTGACCTTTTTATCTATCCACGAATGGTCCTCCTGGCTATTAGGTCTTGCAGTTTTACAACTTGGGAGCAAACAGCTAAATTTGAGGAGTGGCCAAAGCTCTTGATGTCAGGAAGTCTTGAGCAAATGACCTAAGGCAAATGGGTGGGTGTGAAAAGTTTTCTGAACATTTCTTGTGGCAGCTATAGCCCATATAGCCATAAGTTGTACAAGTATAATTCTTTTTTTAGTAAGTTAACACTAATAGCGTCAACAGAATGAAATCTTTTCAGTTTTGAATAGTTGCATTTAATAGTTGCTTAACTGTAACCTTAGAAACAAAGAATATGCAGTCGAAACCAACAATACATGGAACTATTGGCTGGGAATTGGAATCTGACTGTTTTTAGTTTGACCTGTCCTAACTATTGGTCAGGTCCTCTCAAACACAAAAATGTTTTTTTCTGAACAGTGGAGATATACATTAGTGCTACCAGGTTTTACTACCACAACACTGTTGGGTGTAGTTACTGAGGGAAGAGGACTGAAAGTTAGCTATATCCAGTGCCAATTAAGTGTTTAAATTGAAATCAAAAAGATATTGACTGCCAAACACTTGTCTTTTGTACACTTTGTCAATCTGGCATTGGGGCAAACTAACCTTTAGCTTACTACAGCAGATAACTAGAAGTTTAAATGATTGCAACCAAATTGGTCTGTTTGTTTATTTATTTTTTAATTTCAGCCTCTGTCTTTTTTTAATATGCTAGATTTTGAAATGTTGGCAGTCTTTTTCAAAACTGGTGTTAAATAAAAAATCAACCCATCCTAATATAGGATGCTGAAGGCTATTTAAAATGTTGGCTTAATTATTTTGAAGCTGCGGAATGTGACTTTTATAAAAATACATATTTTTTTACATATTTGTTGTATGGTACAAGACAATAAGATGAGATAATCTGTAAAAAAAAAAAAATATATATATATTTTTATTTTAGTAAAATTATAATCTATTGCTACTCTTATTTAAGCAAATTGATGTTGCATTTAAAGAAATAAACTTCATGTACTGGAACGTGTTTTTCTTAGATTTCTGAGTATGAGCTTGTGTCCAAATCTAAGCATAATTACTCAAGATTTTCTATATGCCTGTTTACATCCTTTTTGTTTATTTTGTATTAATGAACATGGTTATTTCACTTGGAAGGTTACATAAATGTTTATGTATTTATATTAAATTAAAAGCCAGTTTACTTGCAGTAAAAAGAAGAACGCATCACTGAATGAACCAAATGTTTTTGCAGTAGTAATTATTAGCTAGTGTTTTGATTCTTTATTAAATCTGCAAAGTCTGAATGTCTTTTTAAGTCCTTAAATGTCAAACTGTTCAATTTGTATTTCTATGAATATCTAAATTGTCCTTATTTTAAACAGTGATTGAAATAATTTTTGATATTTCCTTTCTTCTGTGCTTGTTTTTCACTGTAATATGGTATGTAGGGGATTTATTTAATTATTTTTGTGCATTCATTCACGTGTGTGATTGTAAAGACAGAATATTACATGCAGTGTTTTGTGTGTGTCCTTCTCTCTGTGTTGCCTCCCTGACCAAATGACAGTGTTTGATCAATGGTGCCAGACTATGCCCTTGGTTCATTTGCTTTTTGCTCGTCATTGCTAACATCGCTGGGAATATCTGGGCAACAAAAATTGATATAATGACAGAGTGTGCCTTATTATCTTCTTGCTGCATCAGATTGGCAAACTTCTGAGGAAAAGCAAAATGTCTGGGAAATATTACAAGTCATTCATCAAGTCTTGCTCATTAGCATACTGCCTACAGAAGCACTTCCAGAATCTAAATAAAAGAGACCGATTCATTTTTCTTTTGGTTCTAAAAGTGTCCCTCTGAAGCATTTTTGACCTTGATTACAGCATTGCCAATTGACGGTACAAAGTATACTAGCTCAAAGTGAGGCATTTTATAGTTGCCACTGCTATTAGACCTGCAAAATCACAAGCGATAACCAAAGATCTTGAATGTATGGCCAATTTCCCATGCATCAGTCATGTTCAACCTGTAGCCAAGGCTGATCTGCATGTGTGATTGTCTAAGTGGGTTTATGATCACTTGTGAATGTGTTTAGTGGTACAACAGTGGTGGCAGAGCTATATTAATTAGGAGGTGACTGCATAGTCCATTTTTCCTTGTCACATTGAGCCTGGTCCCAGGTGTACCATGACAGAGAGGGAAAGAGGTGGTAGAGTCCAGATGAGGCGCACCCAGCTCTGCATCCAGCAAACCGAAATAATGAGTTTCCTTCCCCCTTTAGCCACTCTGTTCACCATGATATACAACTCGCAATTAAGCATGCCTTGGTGATCTAGTGATTAATGTCTCTTGTGGCGGTTGTGAAGGGGCTGGGATTTAGTCTGAGACTGGGGACTGGCTCAGCCACCCTGTTTGTATTCCTAACATGGCAGCACCTCTCTCTTTTCCCACTGTTGGGCTCTTTTATACACACACACACACACACTTGCTCTGTCTCTCCCTTTCCTAGAACCAGTCACCATTACAGGCAAGATTGAGAGGACTATTTGCAATTCAGTAACCTTTATGACAGTGCACTCTTTAATCAGAGGCCCGTATTTCCTTTGTACAGCAACACGCACACACCTGCTCACAAACAAACATTAAGGCCAATGCAGTATCCAAGCAGAGTGAGCCGGCAAAAGTGACATATTTGATTTACTACACCCTGTTGCTTTTTCATTCGCTGTAATTGAAGACTTTTAATTTTTATGGTGGAGCTGCACTAAGTATATTATGGCTTGTTTAAGAGACTACGCCTGTACTTTTTGAAAGAGTAGTAGACTGAACAAAGGGAATCTAAGGGTTTTTTCTTTTTTCTTTTTCAGCTGTTCCTGATTTCCAGTGTAAGTAAATGTCTGATCAACTGTTTTATTTCTTTCCAAAAATTATAAATGAACATCAGGTGGGACTGACCAACCAATCAGAAGTAGATGCAAGATAACATGAAAACTGCAAAGTAGATTCAACAACTCTTACATTCTTCAGACTGCTTTCACATTCATCGTTTTCTTAAATATGTAATCATTCTATTGAACAAAAAGCAGATTCATATTCATAGTTTGAAACATTAACAGTCAGTATTCAAATTTAGTTCTTCTTTTCTTTTCTGTCGACATGCTCTTTTTAATTGTGTTCTTATTGTATTTACACCACTTGCTGTAGTAGCCAGTAGTCAAAGCATTGGATTGCAAATTTGCTGCCACTTCCCTGATCCTGTTTAGCGATGAAGGCTTTTGATTTGTTCTATTCTCCAGAGTCCCATTCAACTGACTGAGCAACACTCATCCTTCAGAGCACAAGGGCAATTCTCATCTGCCCCGCTTTTTTCACTTCCACTCTTTCTTCCTTTCTGTGCTGGATCATTTCCTTTCACACTCAGAAGGGCTTCGTAGCAGTCACATCAGTCTCCATGCCGGGCTTTCTCTCTCCCTTCATTTTTGTCTTGCTTTCCCTTATTTCACCTCTCTCTTTTACTCCAACTTTCATAAGCTCAGTAAAGCATGGCCTTCAATTCCCTTGTTCTAGTGTTTTCACTTAAGATCAGGAGTGATGAGCAAAAGGTTTCTGGCTCAATTCTTGAGCAAAGGCTGGCATGACAGGGATTATTATTTATTTGTCATCTTGGATGTAATAAGCTGTAGGTACAGAGTGGAGAGCTGGTGATTTATTGCTCTGTCGAGCGCCAGTAGCAGTCCGGCCGCTGGGGCGTGCAGGATGAATACGGGGCTGTCAGTCCCGTCCATCTGTCTCCTCGCGCCTGTCGCCCTCACAACACTGCCCCATTTCATGCCAGAATACATAAACAATCTTTCATTACTTCTGAGCATTTTTTCCATATTTCCTCTACACAACAACAAAAAAACACAAAAAAATCAATTTATTTATGTTTTTTCTTCCTGTTTTTAATGGTGTGGCCTGCACATTAGACAGTACACAGAGGATCTCTAAAACGTTTTCCTCCTCCTTAAAGTTTTATTGCGATTTTGGATCCTTTTGGTCATGACTATTTTTCTTTTCAGAGCTGCTGATGATAAGTTCAGCAGAACACACCCACCTCTGCTTCAACTTTTGGGAATAGATTATTTTTAGTTTGGAAGGATTTCTGAGCCAGAGGTGATTGGACATGAATATGTTTGTATGCTGTCAGCACCATGTCCTTCCAGTGCATTAGTGTCAGTGTCCACGCTGCACTGAAGCATGAAATGAGTGATGGAATATCAAATCCTCTAATTTCACACCCTCACCCCACCAATCCTTTTCCCTGTTTTCCAGAGCATAAGACATATTATCGACCCTCAGTCCATTTAGATAGGAATTTAATATTTTTCAGCTAAGCCAATCACACATGGTTAGGTCTCTGTGTAATCCAATCACATTCCATCATAAATGCCTCCCTTGTGAGGTTATTCGTGGACCCGATAAACTGGTGAAAATCAAGATGTTGAAAAAACTCTGTCGTAACAGATTGTCTTCCCTGCCTTAAAGGAGCTCGTCCTGCTCCTCTTTGTCGATACACATTTTCATTTTCTTGCAGTAACAGGACTCTCCAGGCACAGATCGTGTGTAACAGACCTGGCATAGAAAATATGACTTATTTAGTGAAGCCTATTATCTACAAGTTGACCTGGGAGAGGTCTCAGCAAAGGTGACCATGAATAGAGGAATAGGTCATAGTGATAAATAACCACGCGTATTTATTGTAGTGAGCTGGTTAATGGCACAGTATGTACCCAAGCACAAAGTTTTGCCACAAAGTTTCTTTCAGACCCAGTATACACTCTTTAGAGATTCACCTAGAAAATGACTAATGAGTCTGATTTGGTCTGAATGATTACTGGTCAATTAATTAATTTTATTTTATTTTATATTATTTATTTGTTTATTTATTGGTCAGTTTCAGTCAGCATACGAGTTCTACCAGGTCTCACTAATGACACTCTTCAGTGTAGACTAGGAAATAACACTCAGTTGGCTATTTCCAGGGTTAGTGGACATTTAAGAAATGAGATTAGAGAAAGATTTGAGGATTCCTCGATGAATGAAACAAATTAACACTGCAGGGATGTTTTTCATGAGGAAATAACACAAACAGCTCATTGTTTTTGCATAATGCTTACCCCGTCTTCCCCTTTAAAGAGGTGCTAGACCACATTTTCAAAAGTTTTCCCCCCCATCAGTTCCTTCTTGAGGTGACATTTTGAAGTTAAATGGAAAACAAGTCATGACAACTGAAGAAAGATATGATGAAAGTACAACAACCACTTTACTGTTGTTGTGGTTTCTAGGACGGAAATGGAGTGGCTGTGTACCAAGTAGGCCTTTTGTTATTGCTTAAAAAATTTCCAGATTTACATTTCACATTAAATTTCTGCTTTGAAAACTGTTTTTAGGTTAACCAAAAACTTGCTTGTGGGCAGTGAAGGAGCAAATGGGGGGAAAAGACAAATGTTTTGCTAAATATTTGTTTGGACTTTAGAATGCTTCTTTTAATGATATGCTTTGGTTGTTTATTATTTCTGCCTTTTTGCCATGTTGCTCAAAGCTTTCTCACTCTTTAGCTCCTGAAGTTTGAAGGTGGAGTAAAGTTTGAAGAAAATGATTTGGTGTACTCTGTTTACATTGCCTGAAATGTGAGAGTAGAGTGAGTTTATTTTATCCATTTTAATGTTAAAATGATAAACGACCTATACTCTTATAGCACGTTATCAAGTCACAGGGACCTCAAAGTGCTTTACACTTCATTCAGTTATTCATCCATTTACACACACACGCATTCTCACGCAGATGGTGGCAAGCTACTCGATTGCAGCCACAGCCGCCCTGTGGCACTCTGACAGAACCAAGGTTGCCATGCATCAGTGCCATGTTAGACAACATTTTCTGTAAGAATACCTGCTTCCACATCCCTGGAATATACTTGATTCCAAAGAAATATAATAAGTAAGCTGCATTTTCTAGAGTTATCAGGCATATATATTCATTCTACTTTAGAATAAGCCCTTACTAAGAGTACAAAATTGCAACTATTGTAATCCATCTTATAATGAGAATCTAAAATGTCTTTTGATAACAAAAATGTAAACATGTTAATTTCTACTTATTTGTTGGTACTACTCTGTTCTCCTGAGCTGCTCTGTTTGTGCTGGCAGTAAATGTGTGCAAAAGAAAAGAAAATCCCTACTTATTTGTATCTCACTTAGAGTGAGAGCTTGGGTCAATGGGGCTCTTCAACTCTGCTCTGCCTCCAAACTACCACTGACATGCTGCTGATCAAGGCTTAATTGAGGAGACATTTTCTCCCCATGATTTCTATTGATTCACAGTGGTTAAAAAAAAAAAAACAGACCACAAGCCATTTTCCTTCTGAGCAAAGAGAACTCTGTCCAGTTATCTTTTTGTAAATCAAATTGCTGTAAGTCTTTCTCTAACTTGTTTCCCAAATTTTCTAATGCTTTTCTTTCACCATTTTTATTGCGTTGCCTATCTTTCTCAGATTTAGCTTTTTCGTTCCTGTCATCCATTTAGCCATACTGGCCTTCTCCGAGCAGTTTATTTGCTAGCTGCCTGTTTGAGGTGAGTGGTCTAGGTAGGGTGGAGCAGGACATTAGTGTTTCTGCTAGCCTGTGCAATAGAAGGCGACGCGCATCAGGGCTTCTGTCAGCAGATCAGCTCTGATGCAGATGGGAGGTGAAAAGCTCCCTGGCTATGAGGATCATAGGCTGGGCCACTTGTGTCCGTCTTCTTTTCTGTCCCAGCTCAAGCTCTCTTGTGCTTTAGTATTCTCTCTCTTTGCCTAGCTTTCTCTCCTGTGTTATTTCAGGATGGAGTGGGCTCTGACAAAGTGTGCAGATTGATAGATGGACAAAGCTGTAGACTGGATGAAAGGATGGATGAGGGCAGGGGAGGGAGTTTAACACGGGCAAACAGAGAGAGACAAAGAGGAACGACCTGCTCTGTTATGCAGCCACTCACAGTCCCACAGCAATTTAGCATTGGACTAACACTTTGCCAGTGGACTCTCGCCACAATACTTCGGTGCATATGAATGACTGTGACTCAAAGTAGAAATTTAGTGACCATAAGAAACTATGGCCCAAGCCTTGGTTGGGTGTTTTTTTTGTTTTTTGTTTTTTTTAAGACCAAGACCATTTCTGACTTGATTTAGCTTGATGGTAAAGTGTCTCTAACAAACATCTGTGGCCTTCACACAACAACTTGGTATATGCCTCAGTTGAATTACACAGGTGAGGACTCACTTAACATATGTGTTTAAATTAATAAAGGGATTGCACTGTATGGTAAATGGATTGGTTTTATATACATAGTGACCACACAAAACATTCAACACCATAGCCAAATTCACCTAAGCATTCACAAATGTGCACACATTCATGCACTTATATGCTGAACACTAGGCAGCTTAGGTTTAAGTGCCTTGCCCGGGGACACATTGACATTTGGCAAAGGAGTAAGCTGAAATCGAAGATACAACTGTCCAATTGTAAAACGACTGGTCTTTCAGTTAGATGCTTGCAAACCTTGGTTCTTGAAGATTTTCATTAGGAGACTCAGTAAAGTATGCTTATTACAGATGCAATCCTCAGTTTTCAGACTTTTTTAAAAGTAAAAGAAAAAAATCATTGTCTTTCCACAATTATGCAGTATTTTGTGTTGATCTATCTCCTTGAATCCTAATAAATATATAAAAGATTTGTGAAAACGTGAAAGAAAATCAAGAGATTTGAACACATTCGCAAGTCTTTCACTCTGAACTCCTTTCAGTTTTGCATTCTGTTTGTGCACAGGAAGCTTCAGCCATTCTTCAGCTCCTGCCTCACTAACCAGCACTAGAGGTGAAATATGGGGAGAGGGCCTTGTAACTGTGTTCTTATTACAAAAGCTTTCCTCTGCATCTTAGATGGGGAAACTTGTGTATGTGTGTAAGCACACACATGCTTGCATCCTCTCATTATGCACCTACCTGCTCTGCATTACTTGTCAGTGGTGTTGGAGCACCCTGCTCAGATTAAGACTAATGCCGATGGCCCCAGGAACTGCGATTAGAATCACACTCATTACTCAGGGCCTGGTGACGGAAGCAATTTAAAGTCCCGGTCTTTACAGTACAAGAGGCAGGGCAAGCCCCCACTGTCGAAGGAAGAAAGACTCCAACCCACACACCAACACACTGTATTACTGGACTACTCCATATGAGGTACTAAAAGGACACCAAAAAGCTAGGTTTTTCAGGGCTTGATTGGATGATTTTCCTCCTGATCATTTTATCCATAATATTTCGGAATCCAAAAACCGCTCACGCAGAAGTAACTATATTGGTCTGTGCATTTCTGAAACCTGTATGGTTGATAATAACAGTAAAGAGTATTGTGTGTGATAATAGGTTCTAGAGACAAAGACTAGATGACCAACCTCTGACAGTTACATCTTTGAATATTTGCCTGTGCTGTTTCTAAGAAACTGCAGGACATAACTGTTTAAGTTACTGTGACTGTTGACAATCTCTGCTGCTCTTGCTTCCTTATGTCAGTGTGTTTAAAGGTGTGTTTGTGACTCACTCCCATTCCCAGAGGCAAAGAGTTTTTGCATGACAGTTGTCCAGAATGCCAATCAGGGCCAAGCAGAGTGGTTGTCATTTAATAATGAATGATTGACTAATCAATTATCACTTGTCACCATGGCAACTCGATCACAGCAATGACAGTTCAGGCTGGACAAGACAGGAGTGAGATTAATTCTTGTTCTTGCATGATGGAGAAAATGTTCTATTTTCATAGTTGGGCTATGTTATAGGCCTATTATTGTTTCAATGTTATCTGTTTCTGAAACTGTTTTTGTTCTTTTTAATTGTTGGATGTAATATTCTACTTTTAAATCTTCTGTTTTCATTCACTGTAAGGGAAAAATCATTTTAATTAACCGAAGTAAAAGCTTGAAAACATCAGCCCATGTGTAATCAATCGACATACAGTATGTTTGACTTAGCAAATTAAATTATTGAAATAAATAAACTTTTAAATAATATTCTAATTTATTGAATTGGATATATTATATTATTTTTTTAATGAAATGAAAATGTAAAGTTTACAAAAATGTAAATGTAATGTGTCCAGACCAGAGTTGTAGAAACTCTGGACTAGACAGTTTTGGTGTGTATTATATTATAATTAGTTATTAGTCAGCATTTTTGCTTACCGTTTGTTTTTCTCCACACGCAGGACACAAATGACACCAACGTCATGCAGCCTTCCAGTCTGAATAGAGAATGGCATTGACTGATGCATTGACTGGAATTGTAAAGTAATGTTTTACAGCTTATGTAAAGACAGATCTGTGTGGCCCCCTGCACCGAGCACCTTTCTTCTTGTATGGATCTGCCAAGTGCTGAGGACTGGTTAAATGCTGTCAATCATTGATTTTTCCCTGTGACAGCAGAGTGATGGTTGTGGTGATTGAAGGAGTCAGGGTTTTGTCTTTTTCCCTTGTGCTGCAAGGATTCAAGTGAGAAATCCTTACACATTCTAAACCAGCCCATCACTTATCTCCTCCTTTTTTCCCCACTTTCCCACTTCCCCTTCCTCCCTCGTTCTCTCCCTTTCGCTCTCTTTTAACAAATGGGCATCAGCAGGCCATGAAATAATCAATGCTGATGATCCATCTTGGAGCTTGTCGATATGTTAATGAGCACGCCTCATCGTTATTGCTGCCGGGTCATAAATCACTGCCTCTTACCAGAATGCACAGCAGCTGGTGCAGCAAACCCCAGGCCAGGAATAAAACACTGTCTTTTAACGATTAATGTCCAAACATTCTGCTGCCCTGTGCCTTGATTGTTTTCAGATGCCAAAAAAGTAGGACAGATTGTAAATCAATAAAACAATAAGACAAAGTGTTTTAATAAAAGCAGAGGTTGCGAGTAAATCATTGCAGTGCTCCATTTAGCACTGCTTCCTGGGTAAGGAATAATTGGATACCTGGTACCCAGAAGTCATTTTTAAGGTTATAAATGCTTGTGTCGGCTGGTAGTGAGAAGCAAGCTGGCTTGCAGCCTTACATTTTTCAAATCAGCTTTTTTTAAGGGACCCCAGCAAAGCAAAACGGAGGCTATGGTAGCTATTTTCACCGCTCTGTATTTTCCTTTTTACCATGATTAATGAAACAATTATGCTTCTTCAAAGCAGACACTATAAATCAATACTAAAGCAGAGATTATTGGAAATTGATCAAAAATAATTTGATGTTCTCATCTTACAAATATTAGATGTCTCTTTTGATTCATATACTTCCTATTTTTAAATGAACCTTTCTGTTTCAACTTGATTCATAAAGCACCCCAAATAAAAGTGACAGCTGTATTACTGTAATTAAGTTTTTGTTTTTTTTTTGTATATAAATAAATGTATATAATTTATTTCAAAATTAGGCTTCTTCCTCTATGACCTCACCCTAAATTAAGCTTCTGCTTAATTTAGGGTGCTTAATGATGGCTGTATGAATGGCTGGATGGACACATTTGTGATAAATTTATCATTAAAAGTGTGTTTTACTGACTTTTGTTAATGTGTTTCAGTTTAGACTAAAATATCTAGTCTAAACTGTTTATAGTCCATTTTTTGTCAATGAATACACTAAAGCTACGACAATATGCAATGTGTAAATTAGACATAAGACATAAAAAAACCCTCATAAAATTCAGAAAACAGTATAAAATAATGAGATATGTGTTTGTTACCTCATAATAGAGACGTAAAAATCATCTTTAAAATGTAGTAATGTATTGACAAATTGCTAATTGAGAAAAAATGCTCTCTGTGGAATTTCACAGGGATCAGATTAGGGCTGTGTGTTTGTTTGCCAGGATATGTTCTTTCCTACCATGTTTTACAATGTTGTTGATATTTAATCCTTAAATCTTTTGTCTTCATTCCTGTAGAAAATAAAGAGGTCCAGAAATTATATATGAAGTGCAAAACCTTCCACAATTGGTGACACCATTGGTAAAGCTGTGCAAAATGCCCTGAATTAGGTAGGAATCTACTCGGCTTGGGTTTGCAGTATTGTTGGTCTCAGCTGTTTAAACATTTTTACCTATTCTTCTCACTCCAAATATGAAAAGTATTATTATAAAGCGTTCTCTCATTCTTTTGAAGATCAAGAAACACCTGCCTCATTTGAAGGAGAGTGATACCAATGTGTTGTCTTGTCTTACCCATTTAATAGTGTTGGAAAGAGAATTTTCCTATACTTTAGGAAAAACTTGAAGTCACTGATTACTTTTTAAAAATGCATTGAATCTCTGTTGAACAGGGACAGTTTTAGTTACATTTGTCTCGCCAGAATAATTAGGACTCCCAAGAATTGTGGTACCAGTTGTTCTGTTATTCACAAATTTCTGAGCCTATGGTTTGCTTACTGCTCAATTAAGATTGTTACTATAATACATGAAACATTTATCTCCTAAGCCTTTGTACAGAATTTTAACAAGGTGGCCATAAATCTGAAGGCCATGTAATGCTTGCATCAAACTTTCTTCTCTTGATTCTAAAATCATTATTAGCTGCTGTATTAATCTTGGGACCTTATAACCGTTGATTCAGCAGAGCTTGTAGAGCGCAGTGCATTCTCTTTAAATATCACTGCAGAGTCTCTTGGACTTGAGCGGTTTTATGTTCTGGTCCTTGAACTTTTGTAGATTATGAATCATAAAACGAAAGCTTTATGGCAATGCTACAAACTTGGTTACAATCTACATAGAGTGGCTTCCCCTACAAGTGGCCTCAGAATGTTAATATTGGCTGTTAACATGGGGCTGACTGTTAAAGAAACATTGTGTTTTATGAATCCTTTCATTGTTTTCATTAGTGTAGGTTTCCTAACTGGATTGCTCACTACAGATAATTCTATATGTATATGTGTGTATGTTTCATGTTATTTCTGTAAAAGTTTGTCTTGATGACTCCAAAATATGACGGGTATTACATTTTCCTGCATACTATTCTGATTAAGCTTCTGCTTGTTGTGGCAAGGGTAAATAGAGATTCCATTTTAGCTTTTTTTCAGTTTTCACTAATACACTACAATAAAACTGTCTTTGAAACATCCCTCTCTTTGGTTTTTAGATGTATGCATCACATGTTCATATTGGATACTCTAATTTATTTTCAGGAACTGAAATATTTTCAGCCTCTTGACAGCTGGAATTCTCAAAGAATTTCTAGCATCTAAATCATGCTTGTGATACAGCACAGGTCTGCGTGTTCTTTTCTCCCTCAGTGCTAAGTATTATAATGATGAATTTGCTTCTCTGACTTATGCCAGCTCTAGCCGAACATAGCGGTTGTTTAAATTTTCCAAAATAAACAGAGACAATTTCGATGGAGACGGAGAGCAGAGAGTAGCCTGGGAACTAAAATAGTTTGACCTGTGGAAGTTTCCTATCTAAATTGTTTTTGTTACTAAGATAAGGAACATTAGCTCCAGATGACAGAAAATAAATAATACATCAGTCGGCTCCAATAAATGCCTTGTACTAAAAGACCAAATAGAGATTTTTATTTTTATAACTATCATCAGTCAATATCTGTTTTATTGTTCCTTAGCTGCATGTTTCTAAGCATCCATCCATAACAAATATTACATTTAATCCTCTGTGGTTTCTGGATGAAATTTGTTTTTGTTTTTTTTTTGTACCTGACACTGTTGGGTAATATAAGGTCGCCGCACACCTTCAATGTTCCAGTTGTTAAAAGGTTCTGAAAAGTCTCCACTGCTGTGTTAATCTTAATTTTGTCAGTCTGCCCTTTTTCACGGCAGAACAAAATGGGGTAGTGGCTGATATTCAGAGGTTTGTGGAAACAGATTAGTGGATAGGATTGATTTCATATGCAAGTATCACTTAAAACTAAGGAAAATGGGGTCGATCTGCCGGTACACCCTTAAGTATTTGAATAAACCATGTGTTTTCTAATGGAATGAATAGTTATATCAAGTGACAGCATTTAAGAGGAAAAAAAGTAGGACTTGCTATATGTAATGTTTTGACACACTAAACAATGTCTAAATATAAGTAACCTAAAGTAAATAAATGAATCAATACAGAAGATTTGCAATGGCCAACTCAACAGTGAGTGTGGCTTTTTCATGAATGACTGAGCATGAATGTGACGGCAACCAATCATGCTTGTTCTCAATTGTGGCTCTTCAAAATATTGTAATAACCAGACCCTCAAGCAATTTTGATGTTTCCAATTGAAAATGTTGTGGAAAATACTCATTTGGCATTTTACTTTTGTTTTTTTGACTTGAGCTTCTCTGAAGTTATTTTCAGTAATACTGTCGCAGTTCAGTGGTAGAAAAGTGAAGAAAAAAAATTCTGAACAATGGAAACCTCACTGCTACTCAGATGGTTCTCTACACTTCCACCCCAATCCTCATTTCATCTTAACCCAAAAATGTTCATGTCTCTATAATATAATATTGGTATTTAACAGCTGCGTTTTTACAGGAGACTGTATTTGTTTTTCAAGCCTCATCCATTGTTCTTCACTAAAATTGTGTTGACTGACACTGTCAGGTGTAGCTATTTGTGTGGTCAGCTGTGACTGCTCATCCCATTCCCAGTTGACTGAGAGGATTTCACAGAAGGCTGTTACTTGTGCAATATCATTAAAGATTGTATAATCTTCTTCTTTTTCCAGGTCTTGTTGTTTGGAAGTTAACCCAGTGGACACAAAGTTTGATTTGATCCATCAATTGCCAAGTTTTTTTTTTTTTATAACTTGCATCATCCACTAATGTAATATTGCATAAAACAGGCCAGCTCCAGTCCTCCAGAGCCAGTGTCCATTATGTTTTAGATGTTCTTGTGGTTTAGCCTTCTTGAATCAGTTGGCTGGTTAATCATGACACCTTATTGAAAACATGACATATCAAGGAGGTAATTTAGCTATTATTTCACTTGTATAAGGATGAGAGACATATACTGTTGACGACTAGAGATCACCCCTATCATAAACTGTTGAATTTCTCTGTAGTATGCCACAGATCTTCATATTTTCAATTTGAGTTGCTATAATCCTTTGAGAGGGGTTATGTCTCACTGTCTTCTCTGAGGAGTTCATTGCTTCTTTACAAAGTTCGCTGCAGGAGGACAATTTGCTATTTTAGGTCAAGGAGCTATTAGTAGAAGAACGCACACACACACAAAAAAGTCATGACTCAAAAACATGGTTTTACGCTTTTAGACTTTCCTATTTTACAGCCAAAGATTTGTTCAAACATTTGTTTTCTGGAAATATATATATATAGCTACTATTCTTCTCTAACATATCACACAATGTTTGACTCCCTTATCTACCCACTGATGTACCTTCTTAAAAAATAAAAAAGCAACAATATGTATCTCTGTCCACCTGTATATCAGGCTCTTTTAGAGAACACTCCATCCCCATTATCCATGGGATCAACTTCCCATTAGTTTGCCAAAGCATGTTTTAAGACTGCATACTGCTTTATAATATTGATGAAGATATAGGCTTATTAAGGTCTATACTAGTAATTGTTGATGAAAACAATTCAGAAGGAGCAAAAAATGATTTTACATGCACAGCTGGAGTGGAGGCTCAGCCTATTGTTGTGTAATGAAATTACTCCATATCGAACAGCCAGGAAGCTTCATACTGTTGCACCGAAGCTGTGCGTTTTAGAATTAGTGGGATTCGCCAGCATTTATTGTTGTTATAGCTAATGCTAATTAGGCTCTACAGCCGTAATTAGAACCTTTCGCTAGACAGACTAATTTGACTAGTACCATGGTAAAAGCATAGAAAAAAATAGACCACGTACACACAGTCACACTCTCATACATGTGTGATATCTCACATGCATACACAAACATCTCACCTTATAATTACATTCTTACTAACTATTAGCCAAGACAAATGAAGGCTTTGTAGCAGCTCTCTTCTCTGAATACGTTAATCATTCCTTTGTTCCTGGAAGTGTGCTTGAGGTTTTAGTGGGTATTTTTTTTGAGCACTCTAGGTTCAAGAAAGAGGACTGAATCATCTTAACCAGAGATAAGAATTGGTAGGGTTTGCTAAGACTGTTGCTGTGGGCAGTGCCATTTATTCATAACATACATAAATTTGGACATGTTTATCGTCGAGTTTGTATGTTTTAAATTTGAAATTACATACATAGAAACTTTACATTTCTTTGTGTCATAAGAGACATTTTAATTGGGTTTGGTGTTCCCCATAAAAGATTAGTCAAAGTGGAATATTCACATCAGTCTGCCACTTCTCCTGCCATTCATGTCTGTGAGCTCCCTCCACACTCCAGACGTACTTCTCAATCATCCTGTGACATTCAGTCGAACAGTGTTCAAAAACAAAGCAGCAAAAGAAAAATGAAAAAAAAAAAAAAGACCTTTTGCTGGTTCTTATCATGTAAACTTTTGCCAACAATGTTCAATCAGATTTTTTATTTTTTTTTTATTTTACTGGCATTTTTTTTCCCTTTGTAATGCTGGTGCTGGAGTTTATTATAAAAAGGAATTTATACATATGTGTTAGTATTGCCTTAACACACCTATTATCTATCATTGTCCTATAAAGTGAATTGAAACACAGTTAAGAATGTTTATTAAATATTAAATAAATGCATATTAGATTATAACTAATACTCACTGAGCATATTAGAGATGTTCAGCACATTTCTAACATGCAGAAAATGTATTTCCATCTTTTGAACAAATTTGACCTGCTGGTGCTAGTTTTAGCAGATTCTAATTTATCTTTAAAAACTACGTAAGATGTTCAAACGCCACATTGATAACTCTAGTTCTAATTATTTCAACAGGAATCTGCTTCTACGACTACTACATACTCTCCTGAAATTAATAAACAATTGAAATTTTATGGGAAACTTCTGGATTATCACCAATATTTAGCTCCATATGTCTTAAAAATAATGAACACCAAATGACTTAAATAGATTGAAACAAAATTGTGTTTATGGCTTAGAAAGAGAACAAGGAAATGACATAATAATGATGCGTGGGTACCAACTCTGGTATGAATACGCGACCTGGAGCCTTTCCAGAGACGACCATCAAAATTCAGATGTTTTACAACGTTCGTGAAACCAGTGGATGATCTCACTGTGCTGTTGGTGAATAAAATTGAGCTTCTGATATTGCATTAAAATACGTGTAGATAAAGGTACATCATGCAAATATCCATGGAAGCAACATTAAAATCTTATTCTCTGGTGTTTAGAGTTGGATGTTGATGATTTACAGGCTCATGTACATCTGATGTGGTGACTCATGAAAATTAATCTTTAAGTTTCATTTGCTGTTTATACCCAGGAGATATGTTCTCCAACATACACTTTGCTGTCCTCTATGTAAATATATTTATTTATATTTACATTGTGGACTGCTATCATTTTTGGCTTTGGCCTTGGGGCCGTCTTTAAAGCACTTTATCATGTTTTTAGTCTTCATGAATAATTAAAAATTTAAATTACATGCTGTGTACAAAATTCATAGACTTGGAGGTGGGAGGGAAAAGATACATGAAAATTAATTTTCTTTTCTCTAAGAGTCTGACGGGAAATCAATTAATCTTGATGTATTATTTCATGCCGGGCAGGGTAGCAGCAGCAGAGAGAGTGGCTACAGCTGTTCTCATTGGAAAGGCCATATATTATACTTGGCGGCTCTGACAGCTTCTGAAGGAAAAGGGTTGAAGGATATCAGGCAGGTGAAGCAACTGAAGAAAAAATTAAATTTAGGAACACAAAATGTTTCATGGGGACTTGCAAGAGTGTACATCAGGAGTCATTTGAGAAATTAGATTTTTATTCACAAAAAACTGCAACGTCTTTTATCTGACATTACTGAACTGTTTTCAAAACATCATGTTCATTTGATTACCCATTTGTTTGTGCAAATATAATTTGCGAGTCTCCTCTTGCCTGTTTTTGGATGGTGCAGAAAGGAGTAAGGGGAAAGGGGAATTGAGATTTACCACCCGTCAGATAAATGTGTCCAGGTAATATAACACCAGGGATAGAGTGACAGAGCTATTTACTGCCTGCTTTAAAGTTTTATAACTTGTCACAGTTTGCAGCTTGTTGCGCGTGGCTTCCCAATTTCTTAGCAGTGTCTGTAAATAGAAATGTGTTTTCAGAAATTATTATTCTTTGAAGGAGGAAAACAGACAAACTAGAAAACATTCACAGGAAAGCTTGACTTATAGAGGACTAACACACTAGCTGATTGACTTTGAGATACCGTTCCTCATGTTTCTTTTTCTGAAGAATACGGTTAGAAATAAGTGACTTAAATGTAAAATTGAAATTAGTTTTCAAACTTTCTAAAAGTCTAGATTAATTGCAAAAGTATCTATGTCAGTTTGGTGACATTAAATCATAGTTTTGTGGCAGCTTTTCTTCAAAGTGATGCCCAAAGTGTTTGAAGTCACTCATGTCACCTACTTACGGAAAGATGGATCATCAGCCTGCCAGCTGCATGGTGAGTGACAAGTGAAATGTGTCACTGAGCTTTTCTCCGACATGTTTGTCAGGGAAGTGTTTGGGGCCACTGTAATGAGCAGCAAAAGAAACCAGGAGGTATGAATGTGGGAGTGAACCTTTAGTGTATCTCACCTTCTGTGAGGTTCCTTAGATATGCTGAGTTTTATTTCACAGAGTTAATGCGAAACATTCAGGCCATCTAAACTGCAACGGAACATATGAATGGTACTTTTGGTGACATAAAAAAGATGTTTGTTGTATAGGTATTTAAAAAATGTGTTCCATCTGTTTGGGAAAAAAAAATGGCTAAGTTATGTTTGGTAAGAAAAGGTAAACAATGTGCAAGAAATGTGCAGTATAAATATTTTGAAGACTCTTTAGCCTGTCACTGCTTTTGCCATGCTAAGAATTATTTTCTGCTGAACAGTGACACCCCTGAAAAATTTTTATATAAGTTGCCAGGCCAGTGAAAATGTTGGGGTGGCACAACGGAAAAAAAGTATTTAATTTTCATTATATAGATATAATTTCAAAAATACTTTATTAATCCCAAGAGGAAATTAAATTCAGTTGGAGCTCATATTATGAAATAATGCGTTGGGTTCAATCTTCATGTTTGAGTGTCATTTGTTTGCAAATACATCTCAGAGAATTACAATTGATCAATCGATCAATTAAACTTGACCCTTTCTCCCAGATTCCATTAAATCTATGTTGAAATGCTGTTTGTAGTGCTGATGTTCTTAGCAGGAAGAGGAACCCTTCATATTCTGCTCAATGGCCCCATACCACCTTGGGCCGGCCCTGCATGACAAGCTAAATCGCCCGCACTATGCATCTCTCTACTGTATCTGAGGGACAACGTGGAGATTTAATTTATGTGCTAAACATCAGAGATGCAGCTGCGATGGGCTCCATGCCCTGTTCAATACATCAGCTATAAACTTGTCTTTTAGGGATGATTCTGCTCTGCCGGTGAAGTGCTCAGTGCAGCAAAGGCACATGCAGTCTGTGATTACTGGTGTATAGAAAAATATTTAAAACTTTTTTTTCTCCAATAAAGTTAGAAGCAACACTTAGCCTGGTGGGGAGTAAAGCCCAGCAGCCCGCCAGGCTTGTAATACACTAAAGGAAGAAACTGGCATGTTATATGAGGTTATTATTTGTGAGACAAGGCATTGTTTAAATGTGATTACAACAGACCTAAAAAAAAAGAAGTGACAGACACAAAGGAGGCTCATTGTTTCTTTATTAAAAGTTTGGCCTTGTTTCTATTCTGCTCTGCCATAAATTTCATTATATTTATGAACAGACTTCACTGGTCAATCTGACTGGTAATCAACAACCAGTAAACATCTGTTGCTATCTATTAATAACCCAGCCTTACAGATTTACTGCTGGCTCGATGGCTGCTGAAAATGTATTTCTGCGACTGATGAGGAGCAGCTTGGAACAGGCGGCCGCTGCCATTTGTAAATGTGAGACAAATTAGAGAGCGGGAGACAACTAAATTAAAAAGCCAAATGACCGAGGCCAGATGGAGCGCAATATAACAAATGGAACAAGTTGTGAAGGTGCCAGTTGTACAGACGCTGAGGGACACTGAGGGGAGAACTGATTTGAGGGAGCCATTGGCTGTACAGATGAAAAGGTTATATTAACACTTACAGGAGGCAGAAAGAGGGCCTCAGTGCCCTCTGGCTTTATGTTACAGTTATTCACACATATGGATTCTGCTGACTACATCATCTTTTAAGTGGGTGAACATGAGAAATAAACACAGCGCCCCTGACACGACATATTTTCATTACATGCCTAGAATTCCTCTTTCTACTCACAAAGGCCATTGGCTATTTCTTATCAAACATTTATAGATTGTTGTCTGACAAAGTCTATAAATAGTCTATCTATATATCTATATCTATATGTATATATATATATGTATATATTGTAAGGCCCTGAAAGACTTTCAGTAGTTTGTTTTCCCCCTAGGAATGAGAAATGTGCTTTGTATTTAATGTCCAGAAAAAAAACAACAAATGTTTCTTCCTTAAGATTGTTCACTGATGATACATAACACCTACAGTTCTCTTGGTAAAGACGCATGAACACATTTGTTTTGTGTAAATGGGTATGGAACGCTGGGGTGAGGAACACATTTGTTTGGGTTAAAGACTTCATGTTAATGAAATAGATCATGAACGTTGCCATTATGATAATGGATTACAGCGCTTTCCTTGTGGCGTTATATTTTATTTATGACCTCTTTGGATTACATGGGTGAAAAGGAGGGGAGAAAAATGTAGATAGTGTTTTGCACTGTTGCCCTTATCCAAACACCCAACAACCAGTATTTATTTAGCACATTTTTCCCCGTGGCAAGTGAAGATCAGGGAGTTTGAGTGGGAGATTAGCTTTGGGTTAATGAAGTCTGGAGTCTGGAGAGAGATGGTTATTGCTCTGTAATGTAGAGTCTTTTAATTTCCACTGTGCCAGACAGGTCTAATGTGTTATTTTACATTCTGTTTTAGATTGCACTGAGTGGTCAATGCGATTTGTCTTGTGCATTTAAAATGCCATTATTCAAATGTACTAAATGATACATTAAGCTGTACTCAGTGCTGCTTGACTTCTTGGTTACTTAATGATAAAATGTTTCTAACAAGGGACAGTGACACAGCAGTAATAGTCCTGAAAGTCTGTTGTAGTGGCTCCTTTTTTGTTTCACATACAGACAGTAGCATAGAGTTCAAAAGGAAAACCGTGTCATTGTTGTTTGCAGAAGCAGTTTCAGCAAGTTATTTTTGCACACTCAAGTGTACTCTAGAACAGCTGGGTACATGAACATCTTCCTCTAGAAGTTCTTCATCTGACCCTTCAAAGGCTTTTAGAGTTTTCTTTCCCATCCAGCACGTTAGTAAAAAGTAAAAACGTTGCCCAAAGTGCATTGTGCCCCTGTTAATTGATGTGTCTCAAGGAAGTGACACCACTGTATAAGGTGGTTATATAACTTTTGAGACATCTGCAATAATGCTGTCTTGAACCATGAATGCTGCGACATACAGTTTGTTGGTAAAATAGTAAATGTCCAACAGTATGATGTGGCCACCACCACCGTGTTTCACTGTGGGGTTTGTGTGTGTGGCCATATCTCTTTCTGTTACTGGATAATTAACAAAAAAAATGCTGAGATGTTGTTTTATAAGCTAAACTTTTTTGTAGCTTACTCACTTTCTCCATGGTGTGCATTATGCTGTTTTGTTTTTTACTAATGTTTTCGAACAAACCTCTAAGGCTTTTTAAAAAAACAGCTGCATTTAAGCAGACATTAAATTACAGACATACAGTTTACTAATTAAATACTGTTGACTAGTTACACTAGGTCATAGATGGGTATTTCAGTATTAAAGCCCTACATAAATATATGTGCCACATTGTTCTGATTTTTATTTGCAAAGAAAAACTATTTAGAACCCTAACAATAATTTTTCTTATACAATCAAGCTCTACTTTATGTTGTGGTATCACATTAGTTCAACCTGTTACATTAACATTTTTGCATGCACTTGTAAGCTGCCTTAACACACTCCCATTTGTTTGTGCAATATCTGCCGTTTATCAGATGCCTTGAGGTAGCATTATGGGAATCTCTGTTTTCATCACTCACTTAAAATCCTCTTTTTTCTCTCTCTCTCTCTGCATGAGATATCCTCCTATGTAGTTACTTACAGTCATTCTCATCTTACCTCTTGCTTCTGATAAAGGAGGACCTGACAGGGGCCATTTGTTATGGGGATTAGACAGTGGTGACACACACTAGATTATAAAACGAAGGGACGTGCAGAGGTCAGACAAACAATTTACCACTAAACTTGGGCAGTGATGCTTTCTGCTACCCATATACTCGGTACCAGAAAGGAGGAAATCCACAGTTCTCGGGGGACAAGGGTAGGAACGATCACATGTAAAGGAGGTAGGGGGGGACAGAGGAGCACAAAGGAACAGTGAGAATGCCCCCCCCAAACCCTCCCTGCTGACGGCACTCAGGTTTGCATTTTTTCCCTCCAGTCTCTCTGGGTTAATTCGCTGGATGAAAAGCTGCTCTGTGTGATGTGTCATATATCAAAGACAGGGCATCAGTAATCTTTGCTCAAGGGCACAGATAACAGACAGATAGACATGTGAATGAGATGGGGAAAAAAAGCAACTCATCCTTTCTGCTACCACTATGGAGGAGATAAAACAAGATTTATGACTCATCTCAGACCACATACTGGCTGTGTGGACCATTTTTCTCATGCCCCAAAAATTGGTGCTGGAAAGCAATTCGCCTGTCAGAGTGTCCATCAGGTGCTTCAGGAGAAAATTGGGTCCTTCAGGCTTTTTGCTCTGAAGTCAGCTATTTTCTTTATAGCAGTTTTGTTTTTAATGGTATCCATAAATATATGTAGGGTTATAAGTACCTTTATCACCCAAGAAGCTTTCCCACATGATGTGACCTGCTATGCTCCAGTGGTTGGTTTTGAACTGAAAGCTTCCCTTTGTGTGTACACATTGATTCAAAGAGCCACAAGACACAGTTGTGACTCTGTAGATGGACAATGATGAGATGATGTGACTGTTCTCTTGCTGATTGTGATTGACAGAAATGTACTTTGATAGACAAGCAGCCTAGTCACAGACCAAGGGAAACTCATCTCAGATGGAGTGAAATAAATAATAATAATAATACTACTACTACTACTACTACTACTACTACTACTACTACTACTACTACTACTACTACTACTACTAATAATAATAATAATAATAATAATAATAATAATAAATATTTAAAAGTGTCGTCTGTCCCTTGGGACTTTTCAGATCACCACTTTGTCATTTAAAAATATGTTTAGATTGTGGTAACATTGAATGAGACACTTGTTCTGAAAATCCCTTTATGTTTTTATTATGGATACATCTTGATAAGAAATATGTAAGGAGGATAACACTAGAAATTAATAAGCAATGATCTGACAAAAAAAAAAAAAAAAAAAAAAAAAAGACAAAACTTCCATTAAGATGAAGTATGTCACAAACACCAGCGGTTTTAGAGACAATATCTATAGTGGCAGTTAGTATCAGGATAAAAAAAGGTTCTCCATAACCTGTCTAAACATGTAACCTCTTTAGGAATAAAAAAGAGATACTGGCTTATGCTCTTTTTTTGGAGAGGCATCAACAAATGTGAGTCAGTAGAGCAGTTCTTCAAATGTTGTTAAAAGCAGTTTATGGTCAAACAGTCTTCGTCAACTAGTCGACTTAACCATACTGTTTGATATGATTTTAAAACAATGGAATAATGCATACCACACCATTTCAAAATTAAAATTATTATTGTTGGGTACTGCTATTTAGGGTTCATTGAATGCATATTAGCTTTAGTTAGCATTAAATAATTATTTTTTCCCCTAAAGTAAGTACAACATAACTTCAGTTTTTTTTGTGTGTGTGTGTGTGTGTGTGTGTGTGTGTGTATGTGTGTCCTTGCTTCTGCTCTTTTATATTTATGAAGCGTCATCCCAGTCACACAGAACTAGTTCTAAATTAAGTTTCCCCTTGTTAAAGTGATTTGGTTTCAGTTTGTATTTCACTGACTAAAGATTCTGACCTTCATTTACTGCTGAAGTACATGAAGTACTTCACTTTTACTGTATTTTACTTAAAGATTTATTTAGGCTTGATTGACCTTTATTGAACAGTATTGTGACAAAAAAGAGGGTGGACAGAGGAAAAGACATGCAGCAAATGAGCCGGGACTGGGAATTGAATCCAGGACAACCACATTGACGACTTTAGCCTACATGGTGCACGCTCTCTGTCAACCAAGCTGCCAAGCTTCTCAATGAGGTTTTTAATTTTTATTTTTTATAAAGTTAAAAAATTTATATCTAGGTCATGGTGTCATTCACCAGTGAGTTCCTAGATTGTGCCATCATGGATTTGCCTGGGTATTTAAATTTTTAATTCTCTCCTCTTCTCTTTTCTCTCATGAGCTGTATTTCATTATGTTGGATTCCTAAAACAGCTGCTGTCATTTACATATTTTGATGATTTGATCATCATAAAATAAATAAGTTAAAATTCTAACTGAAAACATTCTGGTGTGTAACTACGGCAACTTTTAATGCTACGAGACAGCTATCTTAGGCAGGAAATCACATGCATTATTACGTCATTTCCATTAAATCAGTGTACAGAGGTATTCAAATAATATTGACGTTTATCGCAATAATTTTTGAGACAATCATTCAGGAAAATTTTTTCTCATGACAGGCCTAGATATATCCTTAGTTTTCTTTAAATTCTAAAGAAATAACATGTCTTCTAATTTCCTAAAAGTTAACTTTAAATGGATTTAAGACTGCAGGGAGGCCAAAAATGTTTTTTTCTCTTGGTTGTTAAACCTACATTATGGAAAATAACATAATTTTAGCACCAGAAACTATATAAAAAAGGATTTCTTCACTCCTCATTCTAAACTACTTTCAAAACAAATTTAAGTGCACCTGTTCTCAGTAAGTATATATAATAAATTGGCTACTTCAATTTTCAACCAACATCTAAATTGCAAAATGAATTTCTCAGAAGTGGTGGCATAATTTGATATAAAAATAACAAGCATATTTCTTTTTCATTTCAGAGCAACTAAACAAAGGATTATTAAGAGCTTTTCCAACAATTTCTGAGTTGGACAAAACCTCAACAAGTGTAATGAGGTAAAGATAGTTTTCTTGAATACACAGGTTTAGTTTAAAAGCATTGGTTCAGAGCCAATAAATGTGTTATTCCTTAACTGTGGAAAAATTATACAAAAGACTGGCAATATATTACGTTGCAGAAAAAAAAAATCATATATTTTTAAGCTAATTTTTGAATCACTGAATTTGCTCACAGTGTAGTTATAGCTGAATTAATTTCGATGTTTTCACCACAGCAGTTTTAAGTCCATTTAATTGGCGGTGAATGTAACTGCTACATTTGGAAAATCTGTTCAATAGGCTTTTTCAAGTGCTTCCTGAGTGCCAGGAATTGGGAATGAGAGCAGCCCTGCTGTGCATAAAGTGTTGATAGCACAGGGAGCTGCGTGAGTCTCTCTGTTATGGATCAGGTTGCACTATGGGAAACATTTTCAAGGCTCTGCTGGGCTTTCAGAGAGCTGGGTTTTCCAGGGGACTGAAGGATCAGCTTAGAGCAACAGACTTGTTGACTTTGATATCCTATCTAATGCCAGCACTTCCACAAGTTTACACCCCTGCAAACAGGCCTGACATTAAAATATCCTCATTTGTGTGAGTGAAGGGATTTGGACCACCACGGGGGGTGAAGGTTTGTGTTTCTGCCTGTCATGGATGAGCGAGGGTTTCCACAATGTGGACTATGTTTCTTTTGCACCACAGCAAACTGTGAGAATGAGAAACAGGCCACAGAGAGGGGATGGCATAAATATCTGCCCAGCACAGTAGGCAGATGTTGTATGTGGGTCATTTTGAGTTGCTGCAAGGGTAAGAGGACAAGCTGATGTAAAACATGCCCTTGTTTTGCAGGTTGTCATATTTACCTTGTCTCCTGTTGCTCCTTGAGCTCTATCTAACCTCCTGTTTCTGTCTAAACAATTTCACAACTGTGACATCTGTTCCTACATAAAGTATAACATCATATCTGAAACTGAAAACATGTCCCGTGCGCTGAAAAGATGAACAATTGGCCCGAGTGTCTGTCACTGCAAAAACATTACCTTACAAATCAAACGTTGGTGGAGCTCATTGTGTGCTGGAGGAGAAGATGACCCCTGTTAATCTTTCACCACAGTAAACTTAGCGACTGATACCTGTCAGATGCTATGTTTAGCATTTAGAAGTTAAAGTGAAAAGAAACTGATTTTTTTTTTTTTCATTTTAGCTTGCTAACGGAAAATTTCAAGTTTAAAAAGTGACAAAGGCATCAAATATGACCTATCCAAATTTTTCCTTTTATTCTAATAGCTTCTAATCATTCTAGATCTACATAAAGTACGGATGTCAAAGTTTGTCCACAACCCAAATGTATTAGTTTCACAATAAAGCTAAATTAGCTTTAATGTGGCTTCCTTAGGTCACATCTAAAAAAGGTGGGCTGCAGGAGAAACATTGGGAAGCAACTTTATGTTTCCTCACTAAAACTGTATAATTTCTATGGATTTTGCAACGTATTTACTTTTTATGATCAGATTATATTTTACCACTTTGCTAAATCTCACCATGCCTCACTAGTCCTGCAACTCATAATTGTGAAAGCTTAGGGCATGATTAAGTCCTATGCTATTAATCAAATTTCTATGTAAATATTTACTAAACATTAACTAAGACTATGTTGATTAATGTTAATTTATTATTTCTTCACACAACGGTAGAACTTTGGTTGTGAAATTTATTGAGATGTGGAAATAATCAAATAAAATGTGTTAGATTATGCTACTACTTCCTGACTAAACTGTCTGACATCAGTTATTGGAGTCGTACTCTAAGACTAGACAATGATTTCTCAGGGTGACAGATTCAAGGATAACCTACAATGTATCGCCTTTATAGTGGGCAGGTTTTTTTTTTTTTTGTTCATATTTTTTTCTAGTTATGTTTTTATTTATTTATTTTCTTTGCATTTGATTTTGTTATCATACCTTAACTGGGCATGTATTACACCAGTAAGAACAAAAAAAGTGTTGCTAACATTGTTATAAATCTGTACAAGGGAGATATAATACTAAAATTATTCCAGACATAGGTGAACTATTATCTGCCCTATACTTGAGTTTTTGTAAAAATCCAAGCTTCAGGACATAGGGTTTTGCCCTGTCTGGGGACTTTAACCTTAAGATTACATCTGCAGAAGGGTTGAAAATGTTCAGAGATGGAAAAGTAATTGCAAAGTTAAGGTTTGTAATTTTGTGGTATTAAATTGCCTGTCAGAGCTAAATGAAGTAGGGGTTCTGCAGTGCCTAAAAGCCATGTGTGGAGAGTGGTGTAGCTTTATGCGAGGACGGTAGTATTTTCCTCCACCACATCATTTTATCACTGAGCTAAGTTCATGGTGTTGTTTTAAGAGATTTAAGTCTCATTACCCCAACCTAGGCCCTTTGTGATTTATACCGTTATTACGCGACTCTCTCTCACAATAGAAATGATGCATGAACCACATTTGTACTGTAAGACAAATGTTTCTCCGAGGCAAAGAGAGACACTGTAGCTAGTTAAAGGGACCCTCATTAAGCTCTCGTTATTGGATAAGTGGCTCTCATTTTCACTGTGAGATTCCAGGCCTGACTAACTGGTCTTTATACCTCTTGGAAGATTACAGTGTTGCATTACTGCAGTGTTAATTTGTCATTTGTGATGTGACGAGCAGTTGCACATTTTTCTGTGTCGAGATCCGTGTCATTGACCTTCAGTTCCTGCTGAGTCGAACACCTGCTAACCTCAGCCCTAAATGTGTCAGGTGCAGACTTAAATATGGGCTTCAAGAGCTGCTCCTTCTTAGCCATGGTAGTAATGGACTTTGTCTTGTTCATTTTCTCCATGCATCGTGTTTTTCCTCTTTTGTATTTCAGACCAAAACACAGTCCTAAATACATGCTAATGTAGAGAACTGAAGTAGGAATTACCTGTTCCTTGAGTATTTTATTATTTTTTTTTCTTTTAAAATTGGATTTCAAACCCATTTTCCTTTGTTCCTGTTTATCTTTGTAAGACATACATCAATAGTATGATGATCTAAATACAGATCGTTCTTTTCCCCCCCCCATTGTTAAGTGTTTTAACAATTGCCGATGCTTTAGGAGGAACAGTTTGCATGGCTGCTTTTCTCTTCATTTCCCGTGTTAACCTAAACCTCTGCCTCATGAAAACACCCTTTGGCAAGATTTTGTATTTTTGGATCGGTAAATCTAGAGGTTTTTTTTGTCAACAACAGATGGCATTTTCAGCTACATTGTGCATGTCTTCTGAAAGGGTGTCTAAGTACGTTTTCAGACGTTCTATATGCCTTTCAAGCGATTCGGTATAATGAAGGGCAGACAATGTGGCTTTTCTTTTTTTGTTTTTGTTTTAGCCAAAAATTGTCTTGCACAACAGAAGGCCATACAAGGTTTTACTGCTTTTACTTTTAAAATAGTCCTCTTCATTTTCATCTGTACTCCTACTTTTGTCATCTTTAACCTGCTGAAGATATGAATATGTTAATAGCATGTTTGTACAACCAATGCTCTGTGCATAAAGAACAGTGGATTATAAAACAATCAAAAAATAAAATCAATACTACATGTTATTCTGATTTGGTTATAGAAATATTGATGTGTAAAATAACACAATTGCAATGGAAAGATGCAATAATTCAAGTTTCAACAACATAATACCCCTTAATACCCACACATGATGCAGATTTTTGTGCCTGAGATGCTAAAGACAAATGATAATTCATTTTGACTTGCAATTTTCACAATTGGATTGGAATTGTTGCTATGTAGCCATCTGATATACTTCACTCACATCACATTTAATTTACAATCACAATGTATTGACAATGGTACACTGCAAGAAAAGAAATAAAACCTTGAAAAATTGAAGAATTAACCATGGCAGCTCACAAAAAACAATGACTGACTCTTTGTGGAGTAACATGTGAACCTGCCAGTGGCATGAACCTGCCAGGGTCTACAACAGGTGCCAGGACCCAACACCTCCTTTAGGCATTGGTAGAAAAGTGGTGGGTGGAGATAGTGATAGTAGGGACTCTTGGGCTTTATGTTCAAGGAACAGAAACATGATGCTGGAAGCCCCTGCCTTTTCCCACAGTGGCCCTGAACCACCACTCTGTGGCTCCACTGGCTAAGTAACGGCTCACTTGACTGTGGTTACAGAAAGCTCTTTGTTGGGAAGGACAGAACTCAAGGGGAAGTGGTGTAATCCTTGCTCTGTCCTGGATCAGTCAGTTTGGATTTCACAGAGGACCCCCACATCCCCAAGTATGGCTGGCATAGCCGAGAGCTTCTGGTCACAGTTTTCTAGGAAACGTTTCAAAAAGTAAACATGCCAGTGTTCCTTTTATTTAATGACAAAGCAAATGTAAATTTTCTGATTATGTATATATTTATTTAGATATGTTATGAGCTCATTTGTTATGTTCTTGTACAAAAATAAACAAAAAACAAAGACATTAAAAAATTGTTTGCTGCAAGCGACTATCAATTCCTTTTTTTTTTCTTCTTCTTCCGAGGAATTTTTGCTAGTGGCTCGTATTTTTGTGACAGTAGGCAGACAGGAAAGAGGGCGAGGAGAGAGAGGAAGACATGAGCCAAAGGTCGTCGGGACCAGGAGTCGACCCCGCAACGTTCGCGTCAAGGACTGAGGCCTCCAAACGTGGGGCGTGTGAACCCCCATGTGCCACCACAACACATCCCAATGACTATCAATTCCTCAGCAATCGTTGTACCTACCCACCAGGTGAAAAATCTGTTAAAGTAAGAAAAAAATGGGTGAATAGGTTGACACCGGTTTGTGTGTGTTCACTCCTGTACCTTTACTGGTTTAGAACCTTTTTTTGTCTTTGAAATTGTGTTAGTTTACTAGCAGGACAACAAGATGTTAGATGCATGTTAAGTTTGATTTGAAATGACCAGTAAAAAAGATTTGGTGAGTAAAAAGAAGTGTTTGCCTTTCCAACTGAAGTGCAACTTAAGTCTACAACAGTCTCTAGTTACATTTGTCTCTCTTTGACACTTTTTGCGCAGTACTCATGATTAAAAGAAATACATTAATACAGAGTGTATCAAAAAAAAAGTTTTTTTTATTTTTTGCCTTCATCATTACCCTCAATAATGATGAACATGTAGGCTCATTTTCATTTTCCAGGTCAGTTTAGTAAAAAAAGCAAATATTAACCACATTCGGTTGAAGATGCAAGAATCTGCAACATTCTTTCATGCAATCTTTAACAAGTATAAGACAAAATATGTACTTCTTTTTTCCTTTGATCCTTTAAATTATTTCAGTCTCTCTATTAAGTTTAAGGAAAATCATCTGCTCAAAACTGTTATGTTTTATTGCAACAGCAAGTAGCTTAGGGAGGTTTTCAAACTCATGTACAATAAGAATAACATTGTCTTTCATTCAGTCAGACAGATGCTAGTCCACACAAATGTCACTGAAATAAATTGATGTAATGATAGGCATATGCAGTATGTCTCTCAGAAGTCAGAGGTGAAAATCTTCCCCGGCAAACTCTCGCTTGGCATGTAATGTGATCTCAGTTCAGGCTTTTTTTTTTTTTTTTTTTTTTTTTTTTTTTTCCAACATAAAGGCATAAGAATATAGAACATATTTGCAGCGATTTTAGGAAACGGGAAGAAAAAAGACTGAAAGCTGTTGAGGTGACGGTTCATTGTTCACCTATGTTATGGAGAGCGGATGACTGCAAAATGGCCAGAAGGCTTTGATTGGTTTGCTAGTTAGTGATCGGAGCGGTGAGATATTTAGTTTTCTGTGGACAGCAGGAACTTTGTAACGTGGTAGAAATAAGTGGGTGGGTGTTTTATTTATTTCTTTTTTAAAACTTTCTACCATCCTTTTGTCTTTCAAACTTCTTGCATAGGTTACAGTGTCATGCAGAGCCAATTCAAAGTTTTCCATTGGTATTTCTAGTTTTTATAAATCTTGAAAATACAAGTATGGATATGACCATAAGTCACTGTCAGACAAACAGATCTGTTCTCACATATTGGTTTCTAAAAAGCTTATAAAAATATTTTTTGACAGTATGTTTTGTTGTGGCATAACATTCTTTTCAGCATTTTTCTTAGAATAACTGTGTAGATTGAATTACATTTTCAATTTTTTCATTCAGCTTATACAAAAATAATATTTCAATATTAATAGGCTACATGTAATAACCTTGGGCTTTTTCTGAATAGTGTTAAGTCTGTTCATAAATAAAAGGATACATTGGATGATGTACTAAACTGTGCTTATATGAAGTTTTGTGTTGTGCACTGTACAGGAATGGAATTGCTCTGTCAGTGTTTTCTAATTATTGGATTTTACAGGGTGTTTATCTCCGTTTTCATCCCTCACTTTCAATGTACGTTTTCAGGGAAAGAAATGTATTCAGACACCACAGGGGTTCTCTGTGGTAAGCTTAAGGCAGCTGGACCTTGGTAATGTTAAACAGACACATTACACGCTGAGAGATCCAGAATCATGTTGTTGTGGACCTCATTTGTCCCTCTCTCTTTGCCCTGTCGTTAAAGAAATTTGGGCTCATGTCAGTGATGGCACAGATCCGTCCCGGGAAACAATGTGGAGATTGAAAGGAGGATTCTTTCTCTTTTTACTCCCAGGCCTTTTGGTTTGCTGAAAGTTTACTTGACCCTTCATCTCTCCTCTACACAAGCTCTTGAGTTTTGTTCAGCAGCTTCTGTTTCAGCGTATAAGCTGGCTTTGTTGCCTGGGTCAAAGCAGCAGGATGCTAAGTTCGGGAGTTTACGTAAGAAATTCTTCATGGGGAGATCATCTGCAGTCTGTTGACAGGATCATATGATAGAGGCCACTTTATGTGGCAACATGCAGGGATATATTTTTGCCTGTCATTTGGACAAAGACAATGACATGAAGAGTGATCTTGATGTGTGCGATTTAAACTGGCTTGTCAAAAACAGGGGGGGAAAATGACAAAAACTTCTTTTCAAACTTGTTTCAAAGTGTTTGTAGGTAATTTTGTGTCTCTAAATTGTCTGCGCAGCCTGTCCTGTCTGTCAGTTTTTTGCAAGAGTGATGTTGAGTTGTTTACTCAAGCACATCAACTCACTTTTCACTCTCACTTAAACTGATTGAGTTCCACGCAGCTACAATATTTCACTAAGACTATTTGTTGGATATGTCCATCAATACATCTCCTGCTGAAGGAAGACAAGACAATGGATTTATTAGGGAGGGAGATGAACTTCTTTTCAAATCCCATCATTCCGCCGAATGTCTAAAACCTCGACAGCTGATGTGCATATGACAGCTGTCACATTCATCACAGTTTCCAGTCACAAACAAGCAGCAGCACGTTGACTCCAAAATTCACAGTGCAGCTTTCAGTAAAGTGTAGCATGCATGAGGGCTCTGTGCAGGATCATAAAACATGTGGTATTCTGACTCACGACTTGTGATTTATCTTGCCTTGAGACATAATTTGGTCTGAGCCCACAGCGAAATATATACTAGGATAAATGCTATGGCTTTCAAGTTGAAATAAACAAATCCCTAATGCCCTATCAATGTCCTTCCTGTTGGAAATAGAGTAACTCCTTTCACTTACCAAAAGGAATATATATCATCAGATAAATGCTCCCTAGAAATAGGAAACCAGGGACGGGCTTAACCACTTCTAAGCCTGGCTTTCCCAATAGACGTGTGTTTATGATAAAGGGTAATGAATGGAAAGTGGATTTTATCAGTGAAAGATGGAGAAACAGTTAGTTTGAGTGATGCTGTTTTTGTCCCACATGGCACAATCAAGGCCTATTTTTGAAGTAGAGCCCCTTTTCTTTGTAGACCAATCTGTGTGGAGATTGGTTGTGGGACTGTTCAGGCCCTGCTGTACAGCACAATACGGTCACAGTAGTTATATAAGGATGCTGCCAGAATGGTTGCCATAAAAATTACTAAGGCAGCTTCCAGAGAGAAATGTACATAAATTCTTCATTTCATATTGATATTGGACATTTAATGGCTTATTTGAACTTTTCTTTTCTCAACAACATCAACAAAAAAAAAGACTTTACTGTGAATTTTATCTGATCTGAACCAAGGTCAGGATTCTGTGTTCTCTAATATTTGATCTTTAAGCAAAATGTTTCTTTACAACACTTGTTTGTTGTCATCGCCAAGCTTATGATATTTTCTGGCTGAGATTTCAGTTTAGATTTCTACTGGGCAAGGTTTTTTTTTTTTTTTTTTCTGTGCCAAGAAACTAACTCATTTAAATGGAATCCACCTTTTCTGCCGAGATTATTGCATATAATCTAGCTTGCATGTATAATTTGGTGTGTATATTAGAACAAAATCCATATTCAAATCAGTTAAGGTTTTTGTACTTTTAGTTTAATGTCAACCTTACGAACACTTTACATGTGACAATATGTTTTTTTTTTTTCCTCCACTTTTTGCAAATGTGTTTTCTGGGATTTTTCCAACAAAGGTTAAAGCTGGGCAACAAATAATGGACTAATGTAATTTATGCTCCTTTCTAACAGTAGGCACTTTTAATTCCTGCTTGTGTTTTCCTATGACACCTCCAGTCTCCTCATCATGCTGCTTAGTGTACTCTCCATCTTGTCTTCTTGCCTCGTCTTTTCCTCTTAACCTGTCCCATGCTTCCAAGCTACTGATGAGACCTGGCACGGAGTTGATTCAAATAGGGCTGCTCAGTGGCCATACACACTTCCGTCGTTTAGATCAGATCGCTGTCAAGTGTGGGTTTTTCTAATGGGCTGACAAATTCATGTGCAGCCTCAACCTTCTCTGCAATGATTCCTTCTCCAGAGCATCACTGAAAACATTTTGTCTTCCAGAGCCACATACGCATACCGTAATGCTGGTGGTTGGAGAGTTGAGCAACACTCATCGGTTTTAATCTGCTCCTTTTAATGGGAAAAAAAAGCAATAATAAAACGTTACTGCTGATCAATAGCTCCCTTGAAAACAACCCATCTGTCTTAAAGATTAATAAATTATGGTTTCATTCAAAGAGAAAGCAAAGACTTTTCAGTTTTGATGATTTATGCAATTGCTTATTTGCTCCTGCTTAAAATAACACCTTATTTCGTCCCTCCTCTGGACTGTTTTTCATCAGGCTCTAATTGGGTGTAGGAGTTTTCCTGAAGTGTATTATCAATCTTTATTTGCTTCATATAGAA